>NC_056747.1:356931296-356988466 GCF_019279795.1 Protopterus annectens | reverse complement strand
TTTGGGGGAGTGGCCTGTACCAAGGGATTTAAGACAAAATCAATATAATGAGATATATTCGCTATTTTTGAATGTTTATTCGAAACAATTAACCTAAACGGAGGATTACTTTCATTCTTGTGAACCTTGGGAATGCCAAAAAGTTTGGCTAAACAAGGTTTCGGGGATGACAAATTCAAATTCTTCTTCTGTAATACAAGAATCATCCAGTAAAGACTAACTTCTTGTCAATACGTTCAAAATTGAAGTACACAGTATCAAGAGACACCTTTTCATAAAAGTCATCACTGAACAGTTCATCATTAATCTTAACATATCTTAGTTGATCCATACCTACTATACCTGTTCCCTTATCAGCTTTCATGACTCTCACATTACCATCACGAGTCAAGTCAAACAAAGCTTTTCTCTCATCATTAGACAAATGAGACCACTTGTCAGTGGCATTAGATGCAACTACGTTTCTAAAATCCTCTTCACAAACCCTTAAAAACGTGGTTAATGTATTGTTTAAAGGAGGATTGATGAAACTCTTTTTCCTAGGCAAAGAAGGGTCAAAACTTCCACTAGAAGTAGAAGAAACTGTAGAGGAGTGTGTGTTGAGGGATTGAGAACCCTGAGATTGAGAGCTGACAGGCTCACAAACAGTATTGTTTACTTCAAAGTTTAATTTCAAGTTCAGCTTTCTGGTGTAGAGTGTCAAATCCAGTAAGGCATTGGATAAATTCGCCCTTTGAGAAGGGATGAATGTAAAACCTTTACATAAAACACTTAAATGGTCCTTAAACTTTTGCTAGACAAATTAAACATTGAGGAATGAACAAAATGAAAATCATTAGGTAGTGTGCCTTTAGGATACAAACAAAGGAAAAGAACTATCACCGGGGTCACAATGCTTAGTCAACATGTTATTTGAAAGAGTGTACTCAGGAGTATTCATATTAAGATCCCTAGCTAAGGTTTCTGAACTGTGAGAACCACTGTTACTAGAAATACTACAAAGGGTGGTATTATTGACACATGCTGAATTGGGTAATAGACTCTGAATTGAAGTTAACACCTACTTGCGGTAACTCCTCATGACCCTATGTCTTGGAGGTAAATGAAGAAACCTTGACGCTTTGTTTTTTCCTTTTCCTTTCTCCTTCGATGGCATATTCTGGTCCCTTATTAATAAAGGGGTATCTGTTCTTGGAACTAAAAAAGACCCAGAATGGTTGACATTCTCTGAAGTATTGTCAAAAACATTCCCTCTCAAAGGGGCTAAACTAGGAGAAGGCTGTGGATTACCAATACTATTTCTGCCTCTGAACTCTTCTGAACAAGTGGCCTCAGGAGAAAAAACTGAATTAACAATAGGGTTTGACAAAACTGGATTGGTAATAGGGTTGGACATACACTGTCTTACTCTTAAATGAAGCTGAATAACCACTTCTCCAGAAGGCAAAGAATAAGCAGAATTGAAACAGGGAGGACTAGAAGTCTCCTTTTTAGACACCAGCATTTGTATTGATAGACAAAAGAATTGCTTTAAGTCCACTGTACATAGAAAAATTACTTTTCGTAATAATTACCTTGACTTTAATAGCTCCCACCCCTTTTTTTATGAAAAGGAATGTTCTCGGGGGACAATTTATCAGAATCTCCAGGTTAACTAGTGAGGACGTACATTTTGAAATTAAATCTGATTTTTTGTCTTACTTGTTTTCACAAAAGAATTACCCAATTTCACTCATTAACGAGGTTAGAAATAAGATTAGACCTATTTTGAAACATGGCTTCACTCCAGTCTCTAAGTGTCCAGATCACACCACACTTTCTCCACATACCTTAAGCTTCTCGTTACCCATTTGTAGGGACACGAAAGCTTTTAGAAGTATTTTAAGTGACAATTGGAGGATTTTAGTGACCCAATATTAGGTTTTCTGTAGGTAAATGGCCTTTGTTCTCTTTTAAAAGGACTAAAACTTTAAAGTCTAACTTTGAAAATAAAGGTCTTCCTTTTTTATTGTCACCTTTAACACTAGCTAAACCATCAGGTATGCATACATGCGGTAAATGTGTTTGTTGCCAGTACATTTTGAATGAAAGTTACTATTCCTTTTCCCATTGCAATGTAAAGGTGCATTTTCCTAGTTTTTTTGACTGCAACTCCAACATGGTGGTTTACTGTGCAGTATGTGTCAGTTGCTCCTGTTTTTATGTTGGTAAGACTGTCTGCAAACTAAGCGACAGAATTAAAGAACATTGTTTTGCCATTAGAAACAAGGATATTTCTAATGCGCTTGGTAAACACAGTGGTGTGTGCCCTAATTTTTCCTTATTTAAGTTTTTCATTTTGGATCAAGTGAAAGATTTCTTTGGAGATGCTGATTGTAAACTGCAGGTTCAGGAGTTAAAGTGGCAACTTAGATTGAATGCAGAATTTTATCCTGGACTAAACGAATCCTTGAATCTTAAATGTGCCTTGAAATGGCTCAGATAATGTACATATTATGTTTATTTATATATATATTTTCTATATTTAGTAAGCTAATCTCTGTGTTCAGATACTTGTACACTACACCACAGCTATGTTTTTGTAGTACTTCTATATTAATATTTTTAATGTGTATAGTTAACTGATTTCTCTTTGCATTTTAAACTTTCATATATGCTTTTAGTAACTACAGTTGATAGAAATGTTATGCTTTTTCCTAATGAGTTCTAACAGTCACTGTACTTATGCATCACTAATTAGTTTACTGTTGTGATAGGTCATTTCTACTGCTGTAATATTCATGACTCTACTCAAAAGGTATTTTAATCTGGTCCTGTGTAATTTGATTCATTCTGATGAAGTTCCGATACAATAAAGAGGAACAAAAGCTTAATACACCACAGTAGAAGAATTTTGGTACTTTTTTATTTTTTTGCAGTCATAGAAGTTTTATATGCATTTCTTATTCTTCTATAGGTCTCTCGGATTACTGTGCATATATATATATATATATATATATATATATATATATATATATATATATATATATATACATACATATACATACACACACACAGACATACACATATATATACACATATATATACACATATATATATATATATATATATATATATATATATATATATATACATACATACATATATGTCACAAACTAGCTTTGTCTGTAAAGGATCCCTTGGACTCCAACCACACACGGGTGTAACCTGGCATTTTTCTTTGAAGATTTCACCTTTCTGATGAGAAGACATTTGGCTTTTGTGAATATGTGGTCACATTCAGAATGCTGGTGTCTTTGAAAGTCTAGATCAGGGCAAAGAAAGCTGCACGAACCCCTTGCATTATTCCTCCCCTTTCTTTAAATGTTTTTAAAAACTGGAAAAGGAGGTCAAAACAAGATGTCCTTTATCCAAAGGGACAGCTACAACTTTAGCCTTGCCTTAACATCTTCATCCAAGGACTGAAGATGATGCCAGGAAAATCTTAACAATGATTCAGTAGCAACTGCTATGAATGAGGCATCAACAGCATCATATTCACATCTGGAATAATGTGCTACCAGACTTGAAGACGACAGTGGATTTATTTGGTAAAGCAGATATTGTGTCAGAAATCAGCTTAGACATGTTATAAAAAAATGTACATAATCATGCAAGTCTGGTAACAGAGCACAAAAAAGCCCAAGTTGGGGAAATGTATTCTTTTGCCATAGAACCTGGAGGAATGAAATTCGGATGTTTCGTCTGATTCAACAGAAATAACTATGGGGACTAAAGAGGGGAGGAGCAGTGGCAGAGGCTTCACCAGAAGGCCTAAGGGCCATAAAGGCATTGACCAAGTTCTGGATGAAGGCCTGCTAATCAGGCAGGATTTCAGAGGCCGGAGTAAGCTGTCTTGTTTTCTTGCTTTTTCTTTAAAGGCCTCGCTGCCGTCTGGCTAGAAATAAGCCTAAAGTCAGGCATCAGGATGGCGGAAGCTGAGTCCGATGGGCCAGAAGTGAAGGCTGGTTCCCACAGGCATCTAAGGCGGGCACTGGAATATCCTGTGTGGACGTGTCGTCTACTCTAGATTGTGCAGCTTCCACAGAGGTACCCGCTTTATCTACACTGGCAGATGCCAGATCCTCAGCCAAACTGACACTGGCTACAGACCGAGGCATGGCTGACAGAGGCACAGCTGATGAAGTAGGCTGCAAGGACTTGGCCCTCTTCCTAGGTGGTTCAGACAGGGTGTGTTGGACAAAGCCTCCATCCCTAACGCTATTTGTTTCAATCACTGGTTCTCTAAATACAGAGGTAATGCCTGCAAATGATGGCATAAGGTCTTTGGGACAAACTATCGACAAATGGCGCAGTTCTCGTGGTCGTGTTCCCTACCTAAACAAGAGACACACTGGTCGTGGGTGTCTGTGGGGAATCTGCCGACCGCACTTGCCCTTACCGGAGGACATAAACAGACTATAAAAATAAATAGGACTGAAATAATCCCCAATGGAGTACTTAACTAAATCTTTTTTCAATCCAACGTCCACGAGAAGCACGAGCACCTGGCGTATGACTGGCGGCTGTAAAGTTATGACAGCTGGTGCATGCATATGTCGTTTTTATAGACCATATTCCTGCAGCCACATCAGATGTCCAACGCACCAAAAGGGACCGAAAATCTTTGGAAACCTGGCCAGACGAACTGGAGAGGAAGGGTAAACCCACAAGTAGAATACTGTAACTTTGGAAAAGAATGACATCTGGAGTAGCCAAGCTGTCAGCTTAAGGCTGTTTAGACTGAGATGAATCATCCCTGCTGGATGAGTCAGGTGGTCTGGAATAGGGTCCAGAATTCATGGTTCGTCTTGAATACAAGCCGAAGAAAGGAGAACTAAATTTGTCGACACCGATAAGGGGTAATTAGGATTACAGTCATCTTCAACAAACTTGATTTCTGCAAAAATTTGGGAATTAGAGGAACTGGTGGAAAGGTATGAGAGTCCCAAAGGCCAATTGTGAACAAGTGCATCCCTTGGGGACTCTCCTGGAGGGGGAATCAGGGCAAAGTAGTTGCTGCATTTGGTATTCGTGGGTGAGGCAAAAAGGTTGCAGCAAGGCTGGCCCCATTTTGGAAGATCTCTTCTGCAACTTTTTGATTGAGGAATCACTTGTAAGGCCATAGTATGGCTCTGCTCAGTCTGCTATTACGTTGGATCTCTCCAGGATGTGCATTGCTACTAGAAAGAGACAGGAAGATGTCGCCATTGCCAAACACTCATGGATTCGATAAAGAGGACAATATCTGGTTCCTCCTTGCTTGTTCATGTACCAGACAACAGACAAGCTGTCTGACTGAATTGCTACCATTCCCAGAGGAAGGGCATTTTGAAATGATTGCAATGCTAAAAGCACTGCACCACCTCCAGGATGTTTATGTGTCAATTGGCCTCGTGTTGATGCCAGACACCTTGAATGGTCTTTCCCAGGTAATACCCCCCCCCCCAATCTGGGAATCATCTGTGGTCACCGTGGCTTTGGGTTGGGGAGGAACAGAGAGACGGCCTTGAGCAATCAGGAGAGAAAGAAACCACCATAGAAGATCCTTCTTGTATGAAATCTGTTATCATTATCTAGTGCGTCATTGGATGTTCTAGACTTGACCACTGCATCTGACGTAACCAATGAAGAATTCTCATGTGGAGACGAGCTAAGGGGATGAGGACAGATCAAACAGCCATCTTGCCCAGTACTTTAATATTCATACATAGTATCGAAGTTCTTCCACTCTGTGTTGTGGAAGTTTTGCTATCATTTTTGTTGGATCTATTCCTGGGCCGCCTATGAAAAGCAAAGTCTTGACATGGCTCTATAACAGACTTCTACTAATTTATGGTAATTCATAGTGAGGAGAAAAGTTTTAGAGAGTGTAGTCCTTGGCATGTAGCAGAAGACACCTGGTCGGGGAGGCTGTGTGCCAGTCATCTAAATATGGAAACTCCCAGAATCCTTGGTATCTCAGATGAGCCACAACTGCTACCATTCACTTGGTGAACACTCTGGGGGCTGTAGTAAGACCAAAACGGCAAAGCTTGAAATTGGAAGTGACCAGCTCCTAGCAGGAAGTGCAAGTGCCTTCTGGACCACCTTTCCATTCGTATATAGTTGCACAAGTCCTTAAGATTTATAGAGCACATCCAATTGTCTTTTTCCAAAAATGGAAGTATCATCTGCAGTGTTATCATCTGGAACCTGCTCTTTTTGACAGATTTGTTTAGAATGCAGAGACCCAAGATGGATGTCCAGTCCCCTGTTTTCTCTGGTACTAAAAAGAACCTTGAATAAGTTCAGAATCCTCTCTGACCTGCGGGGACTTCCAGGATGACTTACTGTCTTATCAACTTTTGAATTTCTAAGGTTGCTTGCTACTTTTGACTGGGTAAAATGCCTGGAACTGTTTTGCTTATGGCAGTGGGAAGGGAAAAGGGAATAACGTAACCCCTTGGATATTATGTTCTGCACCCATTTGCAGTCTGTTATTTTTAGCCAGGTATGAAGATGCGGAGACAACTGTCCTGCTGACTGCCTCCAGGGGCAGACTACTGGGCACCCCTTCAGGAGTGCTGAAAGCACTTACCAAATTAAGATTCTCTGGAGCCCTGATTTTGCAGGCTCCTCTGCTGCGAGGGGGCAGCATCTTCCATTATTGCTCTCCCTCTGTCTCTAGGGGAACCTTCACCCTGTGTGTTTTGGAAAGACCTTTATGATTTTTTGGGAAAGGGTCTAGAGTGGGTGTGGAAAAATGTACTCCAATGGGAGTTAAGGTCTAGTCTTCCTGTTAATACCTCTCTTACCCTGCGCCCAAAAAAGAGAGGAGCCATCAAAGGGGGCATTAATGAAGGAAGACTTGAATGGCTCTGCAAAATTGCAAAGACGCATCCAGGCCTACCTCATAAGAGAGATGCCTCAACCAGCTGCCCTACTCGTCTCATCTGCTATGTACGAGATGAGCCTCACGTAAGAGTATAGGGCAGTGAGATGAACGGTCACCTTATCTGCCACTGCATAAGCTACAGCTCCTTGCAGGGAGTTTGTCAGTTCTTTTAACACATCCTGCTGCAATCTAGTAAAATGAGTGTGTAGTTTAGCGATCATAAGGCAAAGGTCTCTGATGAAAAGATGCACTTCCCATACCTATCTATGGTCCTAGAATCTTTATTTGGAAGATGGAGAGAGAAACTTGTCTCAGATAGTTCCCGTTTTGTGGCCACTGCCACGACCATGGCATCAACTGCTATACCTTTGTAAAGAAAGGACCTGTCCTTAGGGGCAGTGGTATACTTACCTGGCCTCCTAGGAGCTTGCTCTATGTAGTCTGGGGTCTCCCAGCCTTACAAGATTAAATTGATAAGCTCATTGGAAGGAGGGTCACCCAAGAGTTGAAAGGGTGAGACCCAAAAGAATTCAGGTATACGGACTCCTGAGTAGCATCTTGCCATCACCCAGAATGATACCACAGTACAAGGACAAAAAGATGGACTTCAACAATTGGCTAAGCTTCTGGTGTCATTCTAAGGGGATCCAGTATCTGTCTGCCTGGGATGACATGATCAACAAACCACCATGCTTTGCCAGAGATGGCCTGCACCTGTCACCCTTGGGATTCCAGATACTGGCTAAGGCTGGTCACCCTTATAGTGCCTTTTTTTAAGCAAGATTCAAATGACAAATTCACCACCACAACAGGTACAAGCAAGCAAAATCTGAGGGTAATGCTACTTAATGCTTGAAGTCTAAACGTCAAAATGCACTCACACGAGGCACTCCTTAAAATGGAGAACATAGACATCTGTGCAGTGACAGAGACCTGGTTCAAGGCTCCAGAGAGCACCCCTGCATTACCAGGCTATAATTCATACCACACCTTTCGGCCACCTAAGCTGGACCGAAGCACTAAAGGCGGAGGCATGTCCATATTCATTAAGGATATCCCCAACTTCAGGCGAGTTGCTCATCAGCATAATGCATCAGAGTTTATCAAGTGCAACTTACTCTGGGCAAGACCGCAATCCAAATTGTAGTTTGCTACAGACAGTACAGTTGTGTACACTTACCTTAATTGTAGATTTTAGAGTGTATTAACTGTTGTAATCATTACATTTGGGCTAATCTGCTGGCAGGTTGCCCTCAGTCGGCCTGAATAACAAAGTCTTGGGTCCTGTGTCGGTTGCTGTCTCCTCTTCCATGACGTCAGGGGTATAAAACATGCAGCAGACGCCATTTTAATCAGTTTTTCTTGCCCCAGATGTCAGGCGCCCCTCAAATGGAGAGCAAATATATATATATATATATATATAAACTATAAATATATAAATACACTTTAGAAACATAACATTTACCTTCAACTAAAAGCAAATACACCACAAAGGTTTTTGAGTATAGTGAAGGAAAGAAAAGGTATAGAAAGGGAGCTGGCGGGTGGGTAATTCGGACTGCAACAGTGAATACACTCGAGCATCTACATTTATGACAAGTGTACACAACTGTACTATGTTCTTCGTGTTTCACTGTTGCAGTCATTACATTTGGGTAGAATCCCAAAGCTATGGATGGGAGGATGGCACTAAACAGCATTAGGAGCAGCTATAAGGCCCTGCAGGACTGCAGTGGCAAAGCCTGCCCTGGATTTAGAGAAGAGGTAAATGATGATGCTTTGTGAATGTATGAACTGAGCTCCAAGTAGCAGCTTCTAGAATGTCTCTGGTAGGGACCCCTCTGAGAAAAGCTGCTGATGTAGAGGCAGCCCTGGTGGAATGAGATCTGATCCCCTTGGGCACAGGTTTACCATGGTGCAAGTAGCAGAAATGAATGCAATGGCTTATCCATTTAGAAATAGGCTGCTTTGATATAGCCTTCCCCTCTGATCCTGCAGCAAATGCTACCAGTAGTTGCTCAGACTTTCTTATAGATTTTGTCCCGTTTAAGTATAATCTTAGTGGTCTGTGTACATCCAATGAATGCAGAATCAACTCCCCCTTGTTCTGTGGATTTGGGAAAAAAAGTTGGAAGGTGAATGGTCTGATTAAGAGCCACACTGGATACCACCTTAGGCATAAAAGAAGGATTGGTCCTGAGGGCCACCCTGTCCGGGTAAAAAATAATGAAAGGCTCCACTGCCATGAGAGCCTGTAGTTCTGAAGCCCTTCTAGCTGAAGTGACTGCCAAAAGAAAAGCAGTCTTCCAAGAAAGAAATTTTATATCCGCAGTAGCTGCTGGTTCAAAAGGAGGCAGGGTGAGTTTTTCCAGTACAAAATTGAGGTCCCATGCAGGAGTTGGTGCTCTCCTGGGAGGCCTTAATTTTTTGGCCCCTTTGATGTACTGTTTTAGCAGGGGATGAGAAAAGAGGGGAGGGTCTGTGTTGTAATGAGCCGAGATGGCAGAGGCATGGATTTTTATTGAAGAAAAAGATAGGCCCTTGTCAAGCATCTCAGTTAAGTATTGCAAAATCTGAGGAATATTGGGCTTTGCTGTGTCTATTCCTTGTGCTGGTTTCCAAGCACAGAATCTCTTCCATTTCTCAGCATAAGATTTTCTAGTACTAGGCCTTCTGGCTTCCAAAAGGACATCCATCACAGGTTTACTGGGAGATGTGGTTGGTAAAATTAGTTGATTAGCCATGCTGCAAGATTCAGAGTTTGGAGCCGAGTGCGCAGAATTTGATAGTTCTGCTGAGACAATAGGCGAGGAGTTTGAGGCAAGTAATAAGGAGGAAGGTGTCACATATTCCTTAGAAGCGGGTACCAGTGTTGGTGAGGCCAGTCAGGAGCAATTAGAATCATTTTTGTTTTTTCCTGTCTGACTTTTAGTAAGGCCTTGGAGTGTAGTGGCAGAGGAGGAAAGGCATAGACTGATAGGTTTTTCCAGCTGAAGGATACAGCATCCACTTTCCATGCTTTTTTGTGATGAGTTCTTGTGCAGAATTTGTCCAACTTATAGTTTTGGGGAGAGGCAAATGGATCTATGTCTGGGCTTCCCCATTTCTGTGTTAACATGCTGAAGATTTGTGGATCCAGTTTCCATTTGTGCGGGTCCATAAGATTTCTGCTTAGGTCGTCTGCCAAAGTATTTTGCTTTCCTGGCAGGAATTGAGCTTGAAGACATATTTGGTAAGTCAAGGCTGTGTTCCACAAGGCCATGGCTAGTTGGAAAAGGGGGTAGGAATAGGTACCCCCCCTGCTTATGTACCACATAAAACTGTGGTGGTGACCGTCTATCAGTAGTTATCCTGGACGAAGCAAGTCCTTGAAGGCCGTCAGAGCATTCCGAACAGCTAGCATTTCTTTCTGGTTGACATGTAGATGCATTTGGTTTGGGCTCCATTTGCCCTGAATGCATCTCCCTGCCAGGTGGGCCCCCCAAGCATAGTCTGATGCATCTGTAGTTAGGGTTTGGGTGGCAGGGGGTAGAGTAAATGACCGCCCCTTGTTTTGGTGACATGTCTCTGCCCACCAAAGAAACTCCTGTTGCAAGCAGGGAATGAGAGGAATCATTGTTTCCAGGCTGTGACAATGCTGACGCCATAAGCTTTTTAGGTAGCACTGAAGTTTCCTCATATGCAGTCTCGCATATGGAATTAGTAGCATGTAGGATGCCATGAAACCCAAAGCCTGCAGAATTTGTCTTGCAGATAACTGGGTTTTTGTTGCCATTTGTTTGAAGTATGCTGCCAATTGCATTTGTCTGGCGTGAGGTAAGCCATCTGGGCAATTGTATTCAAGTGTGCACCCAGGAATGTAATTTTTTGAGAAGGTACCAGTTGTGATTTATTTTCATTTATGGTGTACCCTAGGCATGCTAGAAGCCTTTTTACAAACACCAGATGTTGAAGAAGAGTGTCCTTGTTCTCTGCCTGAATTAGACACTAGTCCAGATAAGGATAAATTTGAATGTTTTGTCTGCAGAATGCAATTACTGGTGCCAGGCACTTTGTAAAGACCCTGGGCACAGTAGATAAGCCAAAGGGCAGTGCAGAGAATTGGTAATGCAAAATTCCTTCTTTGAAGTGGAAGTATCTTCTGCAAGATTCCCTTATTGGGATATGCAGGTATGCCTCTTAAGTCTAGAGTTACCAATCAGGCATTCTTGCCTAGCATAGACAGTAGCTGTTGTAAAGTCAGCATTTTGAATTTTGGAATGTCCAGAAACGTGTTCAGAATTGATAAGTCCAGTATTGGACGCCATGACTTGTCTTTTCTGGGTACCAGGAAAAGTCTTGAATAAAATCCTCGTCCTTTTTCCTTTTCTGGTACCGGTTCAATAGCCCCCATATGCATGAGGGACATGACTTGTTTCTGGGACATTACCCACTGGTTTTGTGGCAGATTTGGCCATCCGTTTGGAATTGGCAAAGTGTGGAAATGAAATCTGTACCCCTGGGATACTATGTTTAATACCCACTTGTCCTGGATAATTAACTTCCAATTTTGAGCATGAAGTGCTAGTTTTCCCCCAAGGGGGCTGCCAAAAGAAAAGTGCTCTGAGATGGTAGAGGAAAGTCATTGAGACTGCTTACTGTAGGGTTGTGCTTTACCTCCAGATTTGGAGGCGAAAACACCCCATTGCTTTGACCTGTAAGATCCCTGTGATTGATATCTTGAGCCTTTGGAGCGCCTAGGTTTGCCCAGAGTGGCTCTGTTGGACACAGGAAAGGACCAATTCTTAGCAGGCCAGTTCCTACTGAACCTGGGTGGCTGCACTTGCAAGAAATCTTTTACAGTTTGCATGGATTTAGCTTGGTCTTCCATTTTCTTTAAAACCTCTTCTGCCTTATTACCAAACAGACTATCATGCTGTAAAGCTGCATCCTACAATTTAGCTTTAACACAATCAGGCAGATTTTGCTCCTTGAGCCAGGCATGCCTTCTTATCATCGATTCAGTTACGGCAGCCCTGCAAGAGGCCTCCAAGGAATCAAAACCACACTGCAAAGTATGCTTTCAAACCTGTTCTGCTGAATGCAATAAATCCTGTAACTATTTTCCACACAATCAGAAATAAACATCATTTTCTGTTTCAGTAAGCCCATAACATGCCGTTGATATTTAAGCATATGAAACTGGCAGTTTAAAGCCCTGATTGCCAAGGTAGTAGACGTATAAACCTTCTTACCCCCTCTATCCAGCGCCCTGGAATCTCTATCAAAAGGGGTAGGAATTTTGGTTGTAGAAGCCTTAACACCCTTGGGACCCTGAGAAATAGTCTCGGGAACAGCAGCAGGATTTTTAGAAAGAAATTTGTGGGAGTCAAGAACCCTGTAATATCGGTCTGGCTTACTAGGAGCCGGAGGCAGGGAATCAGGAGCCATGCTTGATTCAGAGAATACATAATCAACAATGTCCAATACAGGAGGTATTACCAAAGGCCTATGCTGAGGAAGAAGAAAATCCCTAAGCCTCTTTTTTGATTCAGAGAAGTCCTGACTCTCCCAGTGAAAAAGTTCCCTTAAAGTATGCAAAGTCTCTCCCAAAAAGTAATCCTCAGGAGGAGATGCAGATGGGATGGATTCTTCTGCATCAGAATCATCATAAGGTGGAATAGAAAATTCCTGATCAGAAGAGGAATCAGAAGAAATGGAAACCTGATCTGAAGATTCATTATCAGTGCCTTGCCTAGGCCTCTTAGCGTTTGATAATTTGTTTTTTATGCATAGGGGTCTAAGCATGTGGCTCATACGTCAGTTTTTTAGATATATATGTCAGTTTTGACCTGATTTTTGTTGATGGTGTCAGTTTAATGTAAAAATGTTGAGGCCTGAAAACATCCTCAAAAGCCGGTGCCTGCTCAGCGGCTCAGGACCCACCCAAGGGAGAGACATATGCACTTTGTGAATTTCGCGGCATACCTGACTCCGAATGGGTCTCGGTAGAAGCCTGCGACTCAGAAGTAGCAGTTATCAGGGGCTGCGAAAGTACCTCACCGAGTACCGGGGAACCGGCGACTGGCTTAGGAGAAGCTTAGTCAGTTTTGGACCTCGACAGTCTGTCTTTTTCCTTGCGTTTTTTGAGAACTCCGGTAGTCTGATTGCTAACAGACGACATTTCAGGGTAGTTAAATCTTGAACCAAAATATTTAGAAGCAAAAATATACAGATGCTTAATAGTGCGTTGGTTAAATTTAGCACAAAACTGACAGCAAGGCACATTGTGATCAGGGCCTAGGCAAGGAATACAGTACAAATGAAAATCCTTGAGATATTTGCTTCCCACAAGTAAGGCAATTATTAACTTTTACTGACATCGGTAAGGAGCAAAAAAGAGTTTCCCCAACGGGGTACTTAGCTTTAGTTTGAAGATTTCGGTTCTGAAACTCAAACGAAAATTTCAGGAGTCGGCCGACCGGCACTTGCGAACTGCTTCTGCTTCGGGCACCGCATAGCAAGAAAGACTGATTAAAATGGCATTGGCTGCATGTTTTATACCCCTGACAACCTGATGTCATGGAAGAGGAGACCGCAACCGACGCAGGACCAAGACTTTGTTATTCAGGCCGACTGAGGGCAACCTACCAGCAGATAACCCCAAATGTAATGACTGCAACAGTGAAAAATGAAGAACATCCCCACCATGCCCCAGGATTCCCACTCATTTCTTTATATACTGGAAAATATTAGGGTACAACCTAACACCCTAACAATGGAAGATTTCAACTACCCCACCATTAACTGGGAAAACTACTCGTGTACCAACTCTAGTGCTAAACATTTTCTGGAATTCATAAATTCCAATGCCTTGGATCAACTTATCCACACCCCCACCAGGGGCAGCAATATCCTAGACCTGGTCATTACCAACATGGGCAACCGGTGTTCCACACCAGATGTCAATTCCTCGTTGGTTACAGCCAACCACAAGCAAATAACCCTAGACATCCACATCCCACCCCCACCCCCCCCCCCCCCATTAGGGAAACCACTGTAAAAAATTTCTCCAAAGTCAACTTCACGCTTAAGACACAAGTAACAAACTTCACGACACCCATGCTGACGGACAATAGAGGTATGACTGCTGAATCCTGTACAACTGCACTTTATAAGCACTTGCACGAGTGCATGGATCGTGCAATCCCTAACAGAACCAAGATGCTATCCTCCACAAAAAAGAAGCCAATCTGGTGGCCCCCTGCCATAAACAAACTCTACAACATTAGAAACTGTTGCAAAAAAGAGTAAAATCCCATGACTGGAAGAACTCCGTGGTCAACCTCAGTAAGAAGCTGAGATCCCTCATAAAAACTCCAAAGCTAGTTACAAAAACAAAATTGCCACTGATTCTGAAGTCAACCACAAAACATTCTATAGCTATGTCAAGAAACTTCATGGCAACACTCGAATCTGCTCTGAGTTACAGCACAATGACACTAAATATAGAGAACTAACCGACATTGCCAACATGCTGGCAGACAGGTTCAGTGCTAACTTTACCCCTCTCTCATGCCCTAAAGGGCCAATCTCTATACTGGAAGAATGCAAAGTTCCTGCAATCATGGCTGCACAGGTAAAAAAACACACTCTCTAAAGCCAAGAACACAGCATCCATGGGACCCGACAACATTCCACGCTACATTCTACATGAACTACAGAACTAATTGGCACCCCACCTAAGTACCACGTTCAATCATAGCCTCACCTCAGGCTCTGTGCCCACTGAATGGTGCACAGCAACGGTTATCCCACTCCACAAAAGGGGAACCACCACGGACCCCGGGAACTACCGCCCCATTAACCAGACGAGCCTGGTCTGCAAGGCTATGGAACTTATCATGGAACTTATAAACAATGACATTGGTAACCTCCAAACTCTGGACCCTACCCATTTGGGTTTGTAAAAGACAGATCATGTCTCCTAAACCGGACAGACTTTTTTGAAGCGGTCACCAAAGCCGTAGATGAGGGTAAGGTGGTTCACACAGCCTATCTAGATCTCGCCAAGGCTTTCGACCCAATCCCCCACTCTGGAATTATAGATAAACTCACTAAACTTGGTATAAATCCCCATGTCACAAGATGGGTTGCCAACTGGTTCACTGACAGAACCCACACTGTGAAAGTAGCAGACTAAATCCAACTTCAGACCAGTGACAAGTGGAGTACCACAGGGTTCACTCCTAGGTCCTCTCCTGTTTGGTATCTATTTCTCTGAAGTACAGGCTAACACAGAAGGTCTCTGGCTAACGAAGTTCATAGATGACTGCAAACTAGGAGCCATAATCAAAACTTCTAACTATGTGGACACCCTACAAAAGGGTGTCACTGAAACAGATGCCTGGTGTCAAAGCCATGGCCTCAAGCTCAGTGCCAAAAAGTGCATTGTCATCCCTTTTGGTAAAAACTCTGTACCCATGAATTACCACATAGGCGAAAGTCTAACACCGAACGTGTGATAAGAGACCTTGGGACACAGGTGGACAGTAGTCTCTCCTTTGATAATCACATCTCCACAGTAGTCAGGAAATCCCTCTACGTGGCACACCTCATCACAAAAGGCTTCTCATCCAGGAAAAAAAAGAGGTCATTGTTCCCCTCTACTCATCACTCATACCCATTATAGAGTACAACGCCCCCTTTTGGTATTACCTCACAAGACATCTACAACAACTGGAAAGGCCACAGAAATACCTCAAAAACAGGATTACTGGACTCAAACAGATGCCCTACGCAGACCACATCAAAAAACTCCAGCTTCACTCTTGTCGCATATCGCCTACTCAGAGGCGATCTCTGCCTATCATACAAAGCTATGACAAACCCAGAGCTGTTGGATATGCTCCACTTAAAGAAATCCCAATCCCTCTGAGCTACATGCTCTACGCACCTAAACCTCGTCATCACAATAAATAGAAAGTACAGTTTTGTACCTACCATAAATGTAGATGTCAGATAGATATGCAACTGCAGTCATAACATATGGGTTGTCCTGCCTCAGGCAGCACTCGGTCGGCCGAATTCCAAAGTCTGGGTCCGGCGTCGGCTGGTGTCGCCTCCTCTCTGACGTCACCATGGCTGGAGTATAAAGGCATCGGCCGACGCCATCTTCTTCAGTGTGTCTTGCCCCAGATGCCAGGTGCCCTCCTAGGAAGGCTAAATTTGGCAAATGGATAAAAATAATCCCAAACATGCACAACAGTAATAAACAGATACACCATAGGAATACCCCCAGCTAATGGGAAAAGGGGTAGGAACCCAAAAAGAAGGATACAGAGGGGTAGGAGGGAGGGAAAATCCGACTGCAGTTGCATATCTATCGGACATCTACATTTATGGTAGGTACAAAACTGTACTATGTCCTTCAAGAATACAACTGCAGTCATAACATATGGGTTGAATACCATAGCCAAGCTGGGGGAGGATGGAACCAAGATAAGGATGGTGTAGCTAAAATCCCCTGCAGGACTGCCGAAGCAAAGCCTGCTCGGGATCTGGAATACAAGGGCAGGTTGTAGTGCTTGGTAAATGTATGCACGGAGCTCCATGTAGCAGCCTCTAAAATGTCCTTTGTTGCCACTCCTCTTAGGAAAGCTGTTGAAGTGTCCATAGCTCTGGTGGAATGTGGCCTAATATTGGCTGGCACACCCTTTCCATGGAAAGAATAGCAGAATCTGATGCAATGTCCAATCCATTTTGAAATTGTTTGTTTGGAGATTGCTTTTCCTTGCACTCCAGCAGCATAGGCTACAAACAGTTGGTCAGACTTTCTGGTGGCCTTAGTTCTGTCCAAGTAGTAACGTAGTTGTCTGTGTATGTCCAAAGTATGCAGTAGCTTTTCCCCCCTATTTTGAGGATTGGGGAATAATGCAGGCAGGTGAATAGCTCGATTTAGAGACACCCTGGAAATAACTTTGGGCATGAATGTAGGATAGGTTCTTAGAGAGACTCTGTCTTGATGAAAAATGAGGAAGGGGGCACTGCCATGAGTGCCTGTATCTCTGAAACTCTTCTTGCAGATGTGACTGCCAATAAGAAGGCAGTCTTCCATGAAAGAAATTGCATTTCAGAACTTGCTGCTGGCTCAAATGGAGGAAGAGTTAATTTTTCCAACACACAATTGAGGTCCCATGCAGGTACTGGCTGTTTTCTGGGAGGTTTTATATTCTTTATTCCTCTTAGAAACTGTCTTAGCAAGGGATGGGAAAACACTGGAGGGTCACAGTTGTATTTTGCTGAGATTGCTGAGGCATGAATCTTTATTGAAGAGTATGAAAGTCCAGTATGAAGTAGTTCTGCCAAGTATTCTAAAATCCGAGGTATACTCAGTAATGCTGTGTCCTGACCCCTGTTGGCATTCCAGATGCTGAATCTCTTCCATTTGGATGAATACGTTTTTCTTGTGGAAGGCCTGCGTGCTTCCAGCAAGATGTCTTGAACCGATTTTGATAGAGAGTTAGGTGGAGAAGTCATGTTAGCCTCCAGGCTGTCAGATGTAATGATTTCAGGTCCTGATGTACAGTCCTGTAATTGTGTTGTGTTAGGAGCAGGGGCCATAGGGTCAGAGGCCATGGTTTGGTCAGAGTTATGGTCAATAACAATGGGTACCAGTGCTGCCTCGGCCAGTCTGGAGCTATCAAAATACCTGTTGGTTGTTCTGCTTTGATCTTCAGTATTACCTTGGTCAGCAGAGGCAGAGGAGGGAATGCATAAATCTTTAGAGAATTCCAGCTGAAGGAGAGAGCATCCGTCTTCCAGGCTAGAGGATGGCGAGTCCTTGTGCAGAACTTTTTCAGGTGATGATTTAAGTGGGAGGCGAAAAGATCTACATCCGGTCTTCCCCATGTCTTTGTCAGTTGAGAGAAAATGTGAGGATGCAGCATCCATTCGTGTGGATCCATGAAATTTCTGCTCGGGTTGTCCGCCAGTATATTGTCCTTGCCTGGTACAAACTGGGATTGCAAATGTGTCTTCAGGCTCAGGGATTTTTCCCAGAGAAGCATGGTTAGTCTGCAGAGGGGATAAGAATGAGTGCCTCCCTGCTTGTTTATGTACCACATGACAGTGGTGTTGTTTGTCCTCATCAATAAATGTCCTTGTTGTAGTGATTTTTCGAAAGTCTCGATTGCATGTATCACTGCCAACATTTCCTTTTGGTTTATGTGCAGATGTCTTTCCTTTGGGGTCCATTGCCCTTGAATGCATCTGTCCTCCATGTGCGCCCCCCATCCATGGTCTGAGGCGTCTGTTGTAATCATTTGGCCTGCTTGAGGTCTGCTGAAAGACATGCCTTTGTTTTGCTGACTGGCCTGAGCCCACCATAAAAATTCTTTTTGCAGACATGGAATAAGTGGGATTATGTCCTCTAGGCTTTGGCTGTGTTGAGACCATAAGTTTTTTAAATACCATTGCAGCTTTCTCATATGAAGTCTTGCCAAAGGTATCAGAAGGATGCAAGATGCCATGAACCCCAGGGCATGCAGGATTTTCCTTGCAGTCAGCTGAGAGAGTTTTGCTAGGCCTTTGAAGTACTCTGGTAAATGCTGCTGTTTTTCCTCTGTGAGGTAGGCCATTTGGTTTTCTGTGTCCAGTTTGGCTACTAAGAAGATAATCTGTTGGGATGGTAGTAGTTTTGACTTCTGAATGTTGACTGTGTATCCCAAGGCCTGCAGTAGATGCATGACATAGTCCAAATTTTCTTTTAAGGTTTGTTGTCTGCTTGTATGAGGCAGTCGTCCAAGTAGGGGTATATTTGAATCCCCTGCAGTCTGCAGTGTGCCACTACTGATGCCAGGCATTTCGTGAACACTCTGGGCGCAGTAGATAAGCCAAATGGCAATGCTGAGAATTGATAATGCTCTGTCCCTGCAAGAAATCTGAGGCATCTCCTGCAGCTTTGTCCGATTGGGACATGCAGGTATGCCTCCTTGAGGTCCAGAGTGACCAGCCAAGACCCCTTGCCCAGCATGGGAAGGAGTTGCTGCAAAGTCAGCATTTTGAACTTTGGCACTATGAGAAAAGTGTTTAGAGATGACAAGTCCAGTATGGGTCTCCATTTGTTGTCTTTTCTTGGAACAAGGAACAGCCTTGAATAAAATCCCTGGCCTTGTTCCTGAGGAGGAACCCTTTCTATTGCTTTTATACTTAACAGCTTGGAAACTTGAGAGAGTGCCTCTGCCCTTTGATGATGTGGCAGGTTTGGCATGCCTTGTCTTATTGGTAATGTGTGGAAGTGGAATCTGTAACCTTTGTCTATCAAATCCAGAATCCAGTTGTCCTTGGTTAATATATGCCAGTTTTGTGAGAATAAGAATAATTTTCCGCCCAAGGGTGCTTCTCTTTGAACCTTTGTAGGCGGAATGAAAATCAAGTCATTGCGATTGTCCTTGTGTTGCAGCTGAACTGTCCGCACCACTTCTTTGATTTGGAGATTGCCATTGGCGTCCCCTATAAGATCCTCGGTATTGCCCTCTACCTCGGGCACGTCTGCTTTTTCCCCTTTGAAACTTGTCTGAGCCGGGGAAGGACCAATTCTTTGAGGGCCAGTTTCTGCTAAATCTGGGTGGCTGAACCTGAAGGAAATCCTTGACCGTCTGTACTGACTTTGCTTTTTCCTCTATGGATTTCAATACATTTTGTGCATTAGCATCAAAAAGCTTCGGTTTTTCCAAAGGTGCATCAAGTAAAGTACAGTTTTGTACCTACCATAAATGTAGATGTCCGAATTGGATAGCATCTGCAGTCATAACAACTGGGTTGTCCTGTCGTCAGGCAGCCCTTCAGTCGGCCGGATTCCAAAGTCCGGGTCCGGCTTCGGCTGATGTCGCACTTCACCCGACGTCATCTCTGTTGGTCTTCGGGTATATAAGCATCAGCCGACGCCATTTTCTTCAGTGTTTCTTGCCCCAGATGCCAGAAGCCCTCTAGAAGGCTAAAAAAAAATTTTGGATAGATGCCAATGTTTCCAAAAGTTAGAGGTAAACACAAAAATAAGCATGTATGTACATAAATACAAACAAATACACCATAGAAGAAGTCCCCCCACTAGCTAGCTATTAGAAGGGTAACCACCCTAGGAGTACCACAGAGGGGAAGGAGGGAGGGTAATCCTGACTGCAGATGCTATCCAATTCGGACATCTACATTTATGGTAGGTACAAAACTGTACTAATGTCCTTCATGGATGCATCTGCAGTCATAACAACTGGGTAGAATACCATAGCCAACTAGGGGAGGAGGATAAAGGTAGATTATGGTGTGTTTAGGATCCCTTGCAGAACAGCAGTGGCAAACCCTGCTCGGGATCTGGAATATAGAGGTAAATTATAATGCTTGGCAAATGTATGCACGGAGGTCCAAGTAGCCGCCTCAATAATGTCTTTGGTAGCCACTCCTCGTAAGAAGGCTGTGGTAGTGGCTGTTGCCCTTGTAGAATGAGGTCTTATGTTCTGTGGAATTTGCTTTCCATGGAAGGAGTAACAGAATCGTATGCAATTTCCTATCCATTTGGAGATTGTCTGTTTGGAAATAGCTTTTCCTTCCCTTCCTGTTGCATAGGCTACGAAAAGTTGGTCAGTCTTTCTGCTATTTTTGTTCTGTCCAAGTAGTAGCGTAGCTGTCTATGTACATCCAAGGTATGCAGTATTCTTTCCCCTCTGTTTTGTGGGTTGGGAAAGAAGGTAGGTAGGTGGATTGCCTGATTTAAGGACACTCTGGATACCACCTTAGGCATAAATGTAGGATTAGTCCTCATGGACACTATCTTGGTGGAAGATTAGAAAGGGTTGCACTGCCATTAAGGCCTGTAGTTCTGAAACCCTCCTTGCTGAAGTAATTGCCAGTAGGAAAGCAGTTTTCCATGACAGGTGTTGCAGGTCTGCTGTTGCTGCTGGTTCAAAAGGTGATAGAGTCAATTTTTCTAGCACAAAGTTCAAGTCCCAGGCTGGTAATGGTGGTTTCCTTGGAGGTTTTACATTCTTGATTCCTCTGAGGAACTGCCTGAGCAAAGGGTGTGAAAAAACAGGTGGATCAAAGCTGTATTCTGCTGAAATAGCTGATGCATGGATCTTGATGGAGGAATAGGACAGGCCTGAATGAAGTAATTCGGCCAGATACTCCAGAATGTTGGGCATATCTATGTTTGATACATCTTTACCTCTTTCTGAGCTCCAAATGACAAACCTTTTCCATTTCCCAGCATAGTTTCTTCTTGTTGAAGGTCTGCGTGCTTCAAGAATAATGTCTTTAACTCTTTGTGAAAGCTGTGGATTAGCAGCTGCTATGTGATGTTCCATGCAGTCAGTTGCAACGTTTTTAGGTTTGGATGCATGGTGCTGTAGTTGTTCTGAGTTAGCATCAAAGGCATCAGGGGTATTGGCCACATATTGTTCCGAGACATGCTCCTCAGCAGTGGGTACCAATGTTGTCTTGGCCAGTTTGGAGCTATCAGGATTATCCTTGGACGTTCCTCCTTGATTTTTAGTAATACTTTGTGTATCAAGGGAAGAGGTGGGAATGCATATGCTGTTAGTCCCTTCCAGCTGAAGGAGAGCGAGTCCACTTTCCATGCTAGTGGGTGGAATGTCCTTGTGCAGAATTTTTTGAGCTGGTGATTGAGAGGTGATGCGAATAGATCTATCTGAGGCATTCCCCATTTCTTCGAGATGGTCTTGAAGATGTCCGGGTGCAGCTGCCATTCGTGGACATCCGATGTAGTCCTGCTTAACATATCTGCTAGAGAGTTTTCTTTTCCTGGTACAAATATTGCCTGTAACTGGATGTTGTAGCCGAGTGCCAGGGTCCACAGCTCCAAAGTCATTCTGCATAGGGGGTAGGAATGAGTGCCTCCCTGTTTGTTGATGTACCACATGACAGTGGTGTTGTCTGTCCTTATCATCAACTGGCCTTCCTTGAGAAATGGTCTGAACTTTTGGATTGCTAGTTTTACTGCCAGCATTTCTTTTAGGTTGATGTGCAGGTGGTCCTGTGTCCACAATCCTTGTACGCATTTGTCCAGCATATGTGCCCCCCATCCCAGGTCTGAAGCATCTGTTGTGATGGTCTGGCTTGCTTGACCTTTGCGAAAGGGCAGCCTGGGTTTGACTGGCATGTGTGAGCCCACCATAGGAACTCCTGTTTTAAGCATGGTATTAGTGGAATTTCCGTTTCTAGGCTGTGTCTGTGTTGGGACCATAAATTCTTTAGGTACCACTGAAGCTTTCTCATATGTAGTCTGGCAAATGGAACCAAGATTATGCATGATGCCATGAAACCCAAGGCCTGCAGTACCTTTCTTGCTGTTAACTTGTTCAGATTTGTTAGTGCCAAGGAGTAAAGAGGGAGTTCTTTTTGTTTTTCTGTAGTTAGGAATGCCATTTGCCTTACTGTGTCCAATTCCGCTCCCAGGAAAGTCCTTGTCTGGGATGGTATCAGCCTTGACTTTTGTAAATTGACTGTGTATCCCAGTGCTTGAAGCAAGTAAATGACCCTTTGTAAATCTGTTGTCAGCTTGCTTTTGTTGTCCCCTTGTATCAGACAGTCATCCAGGTATGGATAAATTTGAATTCCCTGTAGTCTGCAATGGGCGATTACTGATGCCAGGCATTTTGTGAATACTCTGGGCGCAGTAGATAAGCCAAAGGGCAATGCTGAGAATTGATAGTGCTCTGATCCTGCAAGAAATCTGAGGTATCTTCTGCAGATAGGTCGAATGGGGACGTGCAGGTATGCCTCCTTGAGATCTAGAGTTACCAGCCAACACTCCTTGCCCAGCATGGGAAGAAGTTGCTGTAGGGTCAGCATTTTGAATTTTGGGACAATGATGTAAGTATTTAGGGTAGACAGGTCTAGAATTGGTCTCCAACTTTTTCCTTTCTTGGAACTAGGAATAGTCTGGAGTAGAACCCCTTTCCTTGCTCTGATGTTGGCACTTTTTCCACAGCTCTCATGTTTGCTAATTCCATTATCTGTTGTAGAGCCTCTGTTTTTTGATTTGGAGGTAGGTTTGGCATTCCTCTTTTGACTGGTATAGTGTGGAAGTGGAACCGGTAACCTTGATCTATGGTTCGTAAAATCCACTTGTCCTTTGTTATGTGGTGCCAGTTTTTTGAAAATAAGGTTAGCTTTCCGCCTAGAGGAGCTGCTATTTGTTCCCTGGTAGGCGGGTTTAGGTTTAAGTCACTGTGGCTGTGTTAAGTAGAGGCAGGTGTTGATTCTGTGCCTCTGTTGTTACCTTGCCACTGTCGTCCTCTGTAGGCACCTCCTCTGTATTGGTTTCTGCCTCTGGAACGTCTATTCCTGCCCCTTTGAGGTCTTGTGGAGTCAGGAAAGGACCAATTTTTGGCAGGCCAGTTCCTGCTAAACCTTGGGGGTTGAACCTGCAAGAATTCTTTAACTGTCTGGACTGATTTTGCCTTTTCTTCCATTTTCTTCATAACCTGCTGGGCAGGCGTACCAAACAAACTTGATTTATCCATAGGAGCATCAAGCAATTTAGATTTAACATGATCCGGTAAAGCTTGCTCCTTTAGCCATGCATGCCTTCTAATTACTGTGCCAGTCATGGCTGATCTAAATGAAGCCTCCAGTGCATCATAGCCACATTTTAAAGAATGGTTACTAACCTGCTGTATGTTATTTACCATTTCTAATACATAATTCTTATCAAGAGATTCATCAGTGGTTAGCTTTTTAGTTAACTGATCAAGCATGAACTCTTGGTATTGTATCATGTGAAACTGACAATTTAAAGCTCTAGCTGAAAGAGTGGCTGAAGTGTAAACTTTTTTACCCCATCTGTCTAATGACCTTGCTTCCCTTTCAGAAGGAACAGGGTTTTTAGCTATAGTCGCGGCTACTGCCTTGGGACCCTGTGATATAGTTTCGGGGTCTGCAAGAGGGGCCTTGTAGAGGTGGTGATGAGTATCTGGCACCCTGTAAAATCTGTCTGGTTTGGCAGGGGCTGGGGCTAAAGAATCTGGAGCTGAGCAGGCATCATTGAAAGCATCATCCACCACAGAGAGAACAGGAGGGATAGCTAAGGGCCTGTGCTGTGGTAGGTGCAAAAAGGTCCTAAGTCTTTTCCTGGAGTCTGAAAAATCCTGTTGCTGCCATTGGAACTGTTCTCGCATGGCATGCAAGGTTTCCCCAAAGGAGAATTCTTCTGGAGGGGAAGCAGCTGGAATGGATTCTTCAGCATCAGAATCTTCAAAATTGGAGAAGGGAGCCTCTGGCTGGTCAGTTATGTCTGATTCATCAGCAGAATCATCAGAGGACACTGGCTCAGGGGGCTCTGCCCTAGGTCTCTTTCTGGGGCTGAGAGGCCCTGTCTGGGTGAGATTGAGATCCTCTAATTAATGAAATTAAATCTTCTGCCAAGGTAAGCATTTGAGAACTGGCAGAGGGCCTGGTGGAAGGGGGTTTAACAGGCACTATCTTAGTAGTCTTGGCTGCTTTAGCCCTGGCGAAGGCCTTAATGGACATGGCTGCTGGAGGCCTAGCAGCACCACGTGCTGGGGTAGAGACATCCAAGGGAATGGTGTCTGATAAGTCAGTGGTAAGCACCGTAGTGGATAAAATTTCTGAGGCCGATTCAAGAGTGTTAGCAGGGACCTCAGTTGTAGTGATAGTTTCAGGTGTAGTTTGATCAGTTTTCTCAGTTTCGGCCGAAACCGAGACACTCGCGGTTTGCTTAACCATGGTTTCGGCCGAAACCGCGGACCGCGAGTGTCGGTCTTTTTCTTTGCGTTTTTTGGCAGAATGCGAAGTCGGAGGGTCCGACGGCATAATGTACGCAAAGTCAGAACCGAAAAACTGTTCTGCAAACTCTGACCGACGTCTAAGCGTTCGTCGGTTGAAAGAAGCACAGGACGAACAAGCTGCTACGTTGTGGGCTGGGCCTAAACAGGGCAGGCAGTAAGAGTGGAAATCTTTGAGGTATTTGTTTCCCACAGGTTAAACAATTATTAACTTTTTCTGACATCGGCTGAGGCAAGAAAGAGTCCCCAATGGGGTACTTAGCTTTAGAAGTCTTCGAAGTAGTATTCGGTAGAAGTAATCTCTGGATCCGACCGACCGGCACTTGCGAACAGCTTCTGCTTCGGGCGCCACGCGGCAAGAAAGACTGAAGAAAATGGCGTCGGCTGATGCTTATATACCCGAAGACCAACAGAGATGACGTCGGGTGAAGTGCGACATCAGCCGAAGCCGGACCCGGACTTTGGAATCCGGCCGACTGAAGGGCTGCCTGATGACAGGACAACCCAGTTGTTATGACTGCAGATGCATCCATGAAGGACATCTTCACTTTAACATGGTCAGGCAAAGACTGATCCTTTAACCAAGCATGTCTACGTATCACAGCCCCAGTCATAGTTGCCCTACATGAAGCTTCCAGTGCATCATAACCACACTGAAGAAAATGGTTATTAACCTGCTGAGTGTTATGTATATGATCCTGCAATGCCTTTTTATCAATAGGCTCAGGAGAGGCTAACTTTTTCTGTAAATCATCCAGGAGAAAATCCTGGTACTGAAACATGTGAAAAAGGCAATTTAGTGACCTCATGGCCAAGGTAGTAGAAGTATATACTTTTTACCCCATCCCTCCACGGACCTTGCTACCCTGTCTGCTGGCAGTGGGTTTTTGGCAGAGGAGGTAGCCACTCCCTTGGGGCCCTGTGAAATAGTTTCTAGATCCACAGAGTGGGTCTTAAAAAGGTGCTTCTGAGTGTCAGGGACCCTATAATATCTGTCCGGCTTAACAGGAGCCGGAGGAAGAGAATCGGGGTTAGCACTGGAGTCGGAGAAAACATCATCCAAAACATCAATAACAGGAGGAATAGCTAAAGGCCTGTGCTGGGGAAGCTTGAGGAAGGTACGAAGCCTTTTCCTGGAGTCAGAGAATTCCTGACCCTGCCACTGAAAATGTTCCCTCATGGAATGCAGGACTTCACCAAATGAGAAATCCTCTGGAGGGGAGGCAGAGGGAATTGATTCCTCAGCATCAGAGTCCTCGTAGGCCTGGAAGGATTCTTCTTGGGCATCAGAATGTTCAGAATCCCCAGAGACTTCTTCCGAAGAGAGGTCGTCCGCCTGCTCAGTTCTGGGCCTTTTCTCTGCAGGTGGCTGAGAACCCCTCTCCGGATGAGGCTGAGACCCACTGATAAGGGAAATAAGATCAGCAGCCAGAGACATGATCTGCTTATCAGAAGAAGGGGCCTGGACAGTAGGTCTAGGATGGGCCTTGGCCTGACTGGCGGCCTTAGCACGTGCAAAGGCCTTGATGGACGTGGATACAGGAGGCCTAGCAGCCCCATGTGCAGGCGTAATCTTGTCCACAGAAATGGTGTCGGGTAGATCCAGAATTTCGGTTTCCGGAGGAAAATTAACAACCGGCACCGGAGAGATTTCCGAGACCGAAAGTAGTGTTAACGCTGTGTCGTCGGCCTGGAGCGGTAGATTTCCCACTTCCGAAGGAACCGGAGCACTAGCAGAGGGTTTGGGAGTAGCATCGGTAGTGGACCCGGGCCGAGGATGTCGGTCCCGGTCCTTGCGTTTTTTAGCAGATTGGGTAGTCGGTTGATCCGACGGCATGATATACGCAAAAGATTCACCGAAAAAGTCCTCGGCGAATTCTGCCCGGCGCCTGAGAGTGCGCTTATTAAAGCAAGCACAGGCAGCACAGGCCGAGACGTCGTGGTCTGGGCCCAGGCAAGGAAGGCAGAGAGAATGGAAGTCCTTATGAGGTATTTGTTTACCACAAGACAAACAATTATTAACTTTCTCAATTTGTTCTGACATCGGCTGAGGCAAGAATAAATGTTCCCCAACGGGGTACTTAGCTTTTAGATGACTTCGGTACTGAAAACACAGGAGCTGACCGACCGGCACTTGCGAACTGCTTCTGCTTCAGGCACCGCGCGGCAAGAAAGACTGGAGAAGATGGCGTCAGCCGATGCCTTTATATTCCAGCCGTGGTGACGTCGGAG
This sequence comes from Protopterus annectens, assembly GCF_019279795.1. NCBI lineage: Eukaryota > Metazoa > Chordata > Ceratodontiformes > Protopteridae > Protopterus > Protopterus annectens. Next base: position 356,961,517 of record NC_056747.1, on the reverse strand, counting down.
AGGAGGCGACACCAGCAGACGCCGGACCCAGACTTTGGAATTCGGCCGACCGAGGGCTGCCTGAGGCAGGACAACCCATATGTTATGACTGCAGTTGCATTCTTGAAGGACATCATGCTGGAGGGATAGATTCCTGTCCCAGAGACTTCCCATACTCTGGAGCAAACTACCTACCTATATCAAACAAAGCTCCTCATTCGTACTCAAGACAAATCTTGATGATTGGATGGGAGACAGGAAATTCACCCAGGGATCACTTCTGTGGCTCTGTTTGACAGGGGCACATGAAAGTACATTTCTTGGGTGGCAAAAGCCAATAGCCTAGTACCTACCTATGAACCTATACCTTTGTTTATAAATTGCGCAATACAAAAGGATTTCCTCACCACTGTAGGCATGTGATGATCAAAGACTAGATTACTGTGTGTCCCCAAGTACCAGACTACTGGGTCAACCCCTAAGGGGTGTGTTGTCAATATGACAGTTACCAAGGATGGATGACTTCCCAAAGGATACTATGTATGTTTTTCAGCTTATCCCGGTTAGGAGTCGCCACAGCGGAACTCCGGTCCGCTAATGATTGGCAGTTGATTTTTATGGTGCAGAGTTGCCAGCCCGAAGCCCAGCCTTCAAAGAAGGCACACCCATTCACGCACACACCTACCTGCATGTTTTTAGACATCATTTGACCTCGGGGAAGACATGCAGTCTCCAGACAGAAGGCGCTCCAGCCGAGAATCGAATGGGAGAACCTCTTGCTGTGAGGCAACAATGCTAACGCTGCACCACGTGGCCAGCATTTCTTGGCATTTAGTTTTGGTCCATGACTCTGACACCAGTTTGTCTGTGTCAGCCCCGCTTGGAGAACATTTGTGTCGGTGTGAGATTCAATGACAGCTCCTAATTTGCAATCATCTGCAAATGTAGTCAGCCAGAGACCATTGATACTGACCTTGACTTCTGAGAAGTAAATGCCAAAAAGGAGAGGCCCAACGACTGATCCCTGAGGGACTCCACTTGTGACTGGCCTTTTTGTAGAGGTGGACTCCCCAATTCTAAATTCCTGGGTACTATGAACCAGTTGGCTATCTGCTGGGTAACGTGTGTTTGTACCCAACCTCCTGAGTTTGTCAACAATGCCCAAGTGGGGTATTAAGTAAAATGACTTGGCCAGGTCAAGGTAGGCAGTGTAAACAATTTTGCCCTCATCCATTGCTTTGGTGAACTTCTCAAAGTAGTCCACCAGGTTGAGTAGGCATGATCTGCCCTTGAAACCAAACTGGGTTGGGTCCAGTGTCTGGAGGTTTACATCTCTACTGATCATCTTCATGATAATTCTTTCCATGATTTTATATACAAGACTAGTGAGAGACTTATGGCCTGTACTTTACAGGGTCTGTAGATAGGAAACAATCATCCCTCTACACAAAGGTGGGCTTTCTCCATTCATGAGGCACGAAGCCTGTTTGGAGGCTACAGTTAAACAGTAATTCCAGAGGCCCTGGCAGATCATGTTTCAAGTTATTTAAAAGTAAGGTGTACCCCAGGTAAGACAGTGAGCATAAAACATTTCATGACGAACTGCATGTTATTTTTGTTAAGCAATTCTATATAGTGAGCAGTTGTTTGTCTTTTCAGGTTTTCCCGGTTAGGGGTTGCCACAGCGGAACTCCGGTCCGCTAATGATTGGCAGTAGATTTTTTTTATGGTGCCGGGTTGCCAGCCCGACGCCCAACCTTCAACAAAGGCACACCCATTCACGCATGTTTTTCGGAGGCCACTCAACCGTGGGGAGTACATGCAAACTCCACATAGAAGGCACTCCAGCCGTGAATCGAACTGGATAACCTCTTGCTGTGAGGCAACAATGCTACCGCTGTATGGGTAAGAAAAAAAGAAAGAAAGATAGTATGCAAATTTCAGAAATATTTTACTGAGGTATGAAAAGTGTTAAGCATTAATCTTCCAAGATGGCTGCATATTCAGTTAACAGCTTAACTCTTGCTTTCCCAGTGTGGAAACAGAATTTCAGAAGGCCAGTAGACTTTTGAGTTTATACCTAAATTTAAGGAACTGGCTAGTAAGTGTACTTGCCTGGATGCTAGAAAAAAACAAACATTCAGAGCACCTGGAAACAAATCGGTGACAAAAAACTGAGGAAGAAACACTGACTGGGGAAAATTCTGGAGTTGATCAGCAAAAAGCAATGCAACCCCTAGACATGACTTCCAGTAACCTACAGGAAGATGCCAAACAACTGCACGTCTTCTTTCGGCTTTTTCTCAGTTAGGGGTTGCCACAGAGGATCACCTTGTCCGCTCATTACTGGCAGTGGAGTTTTATGGTGTCTAGCTGCCAGCCTGGCGCCCAACCTTCCACAGAAGGAACACACACACACACCTAGGGCAACTTAGAGTGTAAAATCAACCTACAGCATGTCTTTGGGATGTGGGAGGAAACCCACACGACACAGGGAAGACATGCAGACTCCGCACAGAAGGCACCCCAGCCGAGGATTGAACGAGAACACCTCTTGCTGTGAGGCGGCAACGCTAACCACTGCGCCACCGTGGCCGCCCACAAAACAACTGCACACATCTTTAAAATAAACAAAACACTGCTTAAAGTATATCAAAACAAGCAACAAAAGACTGGAAAAATGGAAGAAGCTTTAAACAGATATTCAGGTGAGGTGATAAAGCTGCAAAAATCAAAAGCTGAAATGAAGTAAAGATTGGCTGAGACTGTACAGGAAGAGACGTTTAAAAAATACTAGAATTAGAGAGAGCACATATGTAAAACTATTAGTTATGTATTTACCATAACTTGGTATCTATGTTGTCCTTTTCTCATTCTGCTTCTCTGATGGGTTACGGATCTGATCCTCACATCCAACTTGGCTGCCTACTACAGACTTCAGCTTCCAGGCTCAAGCTTCTCCCATACCCATAATCCTCTCTGCCCTAACTCAACCTCCTCAAATACAGTTTACTGCCTCTTCTAGAAAGGAGACGGAAAGAAAAGGGAGCCAACGGCTCAACTTGGACTGTAGGTTCCAGCAAAGACTTTTCCAGATCCTCTAGAAACAGTTTTTGGAGGGGGATGGCTGAGCGTGAAGGTAAAGCAGAATGAGAAAAGGACAACAGAGATACCAAGTTATGGCAAGTACATAACCAATAAGTCTGATGTTGTCCTTCTCATTCTACTTCACTGACGGGTCAGAGTCCCCAGCTACTTGATTTCTTGGGTGGCCTCAGGGAAGGATATGCCAGAGCACAGTGGAGCCAAAGGATGTTCTGCTCCTGGAGACAGTGTCCAATTTATAATGGGTCATGAAGGTACGAGACTTAACCAGGTAGGTACAGCACAAATGCCATGAATAGGAATTCTAGATGAAAAGGCCATTGATGCAGCTATGGTTCTTGCTGAATGGGCTTTTGGAAGGCTAGGCAACTTCACACCATTTTTCTCATAAACAAAATATATGCAACTGGTTATCCACTTTGGTATTGTCACTTTAAAAACTGCTTGACCTTTATGGTTAGATGAAAAAGACAAATCTCTGTTCTGATTTCCTGAATTGTTTTGTTCTATGAAGGTAGAAACTTAACTGTCTGAGAATATCCAAGGAATGAAACATATATTCTCATTTTGTTAGAATAGTTAGGAAAGAACACTGGTAAGTGAATGCACTGATTTATGTTAGATTCTGTGCCTACTTTTGACATGAATGAAGGATTAATACAGAGGAAAACCCTGTCTTGTCAAAAATAATATAAGGAGGCTTGGACAAAACTGCCTGCAATTCATAAACTTTTTCTGAGGTAATATCAACGAGAACAGGAGACTTCCAGGATAAATATTTCAAGTCACAATTGTTAGCCCATTCAAATGGTCTTTGGGTCAAAGCTTGGAGGATGACAGACTGCACAGAGGAGTCGGGTCCTTGTGCGGAGGTCAGAAAAGAAAAACACCTTTCATAAAAGCTTTACATAATATGGTTAAAGCAATACATCCCAAAGGCAATCCCAAATGAAAACTGCATAGGGTCACTAACTGGAGCTCAACAGTCACAAAACTAGAACCTTCTTTAAAATAAGGACGCCAGAAAAGAAAGAACTGAGGGAACAGGTGCTGAAAAAGGATCAATATAATTATTAGCAGCCCAAATAGAGAATCTTTTCCACTTGCTTTTATGTACTTTCTTGGTGTAAACTTTCTGGAAAGCTAGTATGATAGCTTTGACTGGTGAAGAAAACCTGGACCCTCTGGCAATCATGGGAATGGGAGAAACCATACAGCTAACTTGAGTGGGGGAGATCTGGGTGAAGTCCTAGTGTGGGGTGAGTGAGAAGGTCCGGTTTGGGTTCCAGTATCCATGGTGGGCACTTGGTGTGACCAGAGAAAGGGGAACCAAATATGATGAGGCCAAAACGGGGCAACGAGGATCACATTGCTCTTTCACAGTTTGCCTTTCTGAAGGAAAATTGGGATCAGAGGAAGGCAAGTATAAACAAGACGGTGGGGGGGGGGGGGGGGGCAATCATGGACCAGACCATCTCTGTGAGAACTCCCTGAAGGAGGGATCACAGCAAAACAATTGCTGCACTTGTTGTGAGGGGATGCAAACAGATCGCAGCAGGAAAGACCACAATGGTCAAATATAATTTTCACTACTGACTGAGGAACCACTCGTGGGGCATCAGAATGTACCTGCTGAGTCTGTCTGCCAATGTTGGATTTTCCTGGTGCATGTGCTGCAAGTAGAAAGCAGTGTGAAGAGATTACCCATTCACAAACCCTCATGGCCTCTCTGCACAGACGGTATGAATGGGTTCCACCTTCCTTGTTGACACAACAGATGACTGATGTGTTGTCCGTGTGAATCACAATGGGTCCCAGAGGAAGGATATCCAGAAAGGCTTGCTGTGATAGCAGGACAGCTCATCTCCAGGACATTGATATGCAACCCGGTCTCTAGTAAAGTCAACATGCCTTGGACCATCTTCCCATAAAAATGAGCCCCCACCCTAGGTGGGAAGCATCCATAATCATTGTGGCTACTGGTAGGTGGATAAAAGGCCTGACTACTGTCAGTCCAAGTGAATACACCATTCTAGAGGACTTCTGCAAATACTGGTCAACCTGATAGAAACTGGCGTAGAACTGATCACTGAAGAGTCGCTGTCCATTGCAGAATGCGCATATAGTATCTCGACAGAGGAACCAAGATTAGAGCAGCTGTCATAGACCCCAGGGCCCAAAGAATCAATCTGGCAGGAGGAGAAGGATGACAAAGTATGACTTGGATCTGAAGAATCAAAGTGTTGATGCAATGTTGGGACAAGGAAGTTATTTGCGCAATGATGTTCAGCTGGGCTCCAATGAATTCCAATGTTTATACCGGCAATGAATGTGACTTCTCCAGATTTATGGAGATGTCTAAGAAATGGGATATCCAATAGAGATTGTCCCTGGCCAGAGATAGTTGACATTTGGTGGGGGCATTCAAGAGTCAATCGTCTAGATACGGGAATACCTGAAACCCTTGTAGTCTTGAGATGAGCTGGGACCACTGCCATGCATTTGGGAAGCATCCGGGGGGCTGTGGTGAGACCAAAGGGCAGGGCTCTGAATTGGAAGTGATGGGCTCCCATGCGGAAGCGTAGGTGTCTCCTGGAGCACCTGTCTATTTTTAGGTGATAGTACGTGTCCTTTAAGTGCACAGAGCACATCCAATCATCTTTCCTTAATACCGGAAGGACCGACTGAAATGTCACCATCTGGAACTTCTCTTTCTTTACATATAAACTGAGCCTGCTTAGGTCTAGGATAGGTCTCAGGTTCCTTGTTTTCTTTGTCACAAAAAATGAAATTTGAGCAAGTTCCGGATCCTCTTTGCTCGGCTGGGACCTCTTGGATGACACTCTTTTGCAGTAATTTTTTGATTTCTATAATTGCCAACTCCCACTGGCTGGGTGAAACACTGGGGAGTTTATTTTGAATTTCTGGAGAGGTTAGAGATGAGAGAATGCAGTAGCCTCTGGATATTATGCTTTACATACAAGCATATGTCATTATTTGGTCTCAGGCTCCTGGTGGCAAGGAAAAACGGCGCCCCCAACTGCCTTCAGAGTCTGACAGTCGGGCATAGCTTCTTTTGTAGTTCGAGGAATTGAGAGTCCCCCCCCCCCCCCCACTACTGCAGAGGTGTTTAAGCAGTCACTGCACTGAGAGACCCTTGCAGAATCAATTCCTCAGACTACAAAAGAAAACCCTGAACAAAGGCCTGCAGTTCAATTACTTTTCTGGCAGTGGCCAAAGGCCTGCAATTAAATTACTTTTCTGGCTGTAGCTGGATAACTTCTAAGTATAGTGCAAAACAAGGTCTGAGCCAACATAAAAGAGAGAGCGATTAGAGAGAGAAAAGCAGCAGTCCTTTCACAAAAGTTAAAGAAAATAAGTGACCCCTCCCAAATCCTATTACATGTCAATGGCATGGGAATTCAAAGTTACTTCCTTATGTCTGGCATGAGTCATACAAAGTATTATAAGAAAGAGAAATGGTTGATGGAGAACAAGATCACACTGATACATCAAGCCCCATTGGTGGTAGCCATGTTGTGGAAAACGGGCTAAAATTACAAATAAATCACTTAGAGTGATTTTAAGGTGTTAAAATAGGTCAGGAAACAGAGTGAAAAAAAGATTTAGTCCTAGGTTGGCGTTTTCCTTCAAGCTGATGTACCTCTTCAACTACTAGCATCACTTCACTGAAAGACGACGCTCTGGGGGAACGGAAGAGCTTTAAAAGACTGGCCAGTCACAAACAGCTTGCAGGCAAGACATTTCAAGAGTGAAGACTAACAATGAATACCTGTGCTATTCCTTTAGCAGAAGAAGCTTCAAATGCTACAAAAGCAGGAATGCAGCTTCCAGTGTTTCAGGCTTACACATGCTTTGACAAAGTCCCTGTAATGTGGTATAAGCAGTGCAGCGTTTGCACAAAACAAAGCAACGTCAACTGATAACCAAGAATGCACAAAATAAATTTAGATCTCTGATGAAACGATAAAACTATGCCTGGATAATGGTAACCAAATAAGCACAGGTGCAACACAGTCAGGAAACAGGAAATCTTAAATCAAAAAATTCCACAGAATTTTTTTTTTTTTCCCCTCTACAGCTTTGGAATTCTTAACCATTGGAAGAGATGACAATGTGGGAGAAGCATACTGCAAGCAAATTGAAAAGTACTGCCATGACCATAAGATTGTGCTCACTCCATACTTCTATGATCCATATATAGTTAAAAAACAAAAAATGCAAACAAACATTTCACATCACTGAAACATTGTCTATGCTCCAAACTTTTACCAGTTTGCAAAGTCAAACCTCTGTGGTACAATTCTAAACAGTCAAAAGTCGGATTAAGTAAATCTTGCTATACCTCCTCCAAACTGGTTGCTTGCTAATGTTGTTGGTCTATTCTTTCCATTAGCCACTGGTAGAGGAAACATCTAAAAAACAAAAACAAAAAAATAACTATCAAAAAACCTCAGCTGATGGAAAACAGCAATACAAAACAGTTGACTTTTTTTGCCTTTCCTTAATCCCTGCAACTTCACCATCAGGGTAATACAGGTGTGTATGTTAACTTACCATAATAGTAAAAGTGTGAATGATTACTGCTGTAGTATTTTTTTAATATGTATGGGTTATAACCTGTCACTTCTGCAAAGCCACTCCCCTCTCTCCATCCCCTGTGCTTTTTATGTCAAGGTGTGGATGTGTTTTTGCTTTCAAATCTTAAGGACACCTGCCACACACTCAAGGTCCGAGTACACAATGTTGCAGTACTGATGCTTGGGGGTCTTCCTGCCATGCAGAAGTCTATGACTGGCTTGATTTCCAGAGTTTTTGCATCAGCTCTAGCTGATAGACATCCAAAGATGGAAGCCTGGACATCAGGGTTATAAGAAGGGCACCAACGGCGCCATAAGCAATTAACAAGCAGTCTGATGCTAGAGTATAGCACAATTTCCACAGTTGTCCACATTTGAGTGAGAAAGAGGACGACCATAGGAGGCAGAGGGGGGATGATAGAAATGATTACTATCTGCAGTAAACTCAACTCCTTATACCCAAGCAAGGTGGAAAAAAGTGGAGGGGTTAGAGAGTAGGAGCATACTGCAACACCAATCTACTTCAACAGCCACAATTATAAGTGGGACACAACTGCACTATGATCTTCACTGTTAAGTGTTGTACTATTCTTAAAAGAACACCCAAAGCCAGCAGTTAGAGTCATACAGATGAGCTACCACCCAAGAAATAAGAGTTTGCAGGACAGCAGTAGCAAAACCTGCTGTAGCCCTGGAGACATTGCTAGATTAGTGTTTTGTAAAGATGTGCACAGAATTCCATGTGGCTGCCTCTAGGATAGCCTAGGTAGGGACTCCATTGAGGAACGTAGTGGTTGCTGCCCCATGCCTGGTGAAGTGCGCTTTAATAAAACCAGGTAGAGTTTCTTTCATGTTGAAACAGAATTTAATGCAGTTGGCTAGCCATTTGGAAATGTCTGTGTGGAGACAGCTTTACGCTCTTCGCCCTCTCCAAAAGATGCTAGTAATTACTCTGCCTTGCTCTAGCAGGGTTTTTTTTTTGTCCCGTCTAGAGTATCTGATTTACCAGTGTAAACCCAAGGAACGAAATACTGGTTCTGTCTTATTCTGTGGATTTGGGAAGGTGACTAGCAAATGGTGGATATCCTGCTTGAGGTAAGTTCTGATACCACCTTAGGCAAAACAGATGGGTTTGTTCTAAGGGTTACCCCTATCCCAGTGAAAGGCTCTTAGGAAGTTAGTTAGGAAGTTACTAGGCTATTGGCCCTGAGGCCCTCACGAGCCTAGTCAAGAATTTAGCCCACGATCTGATAAGTCAGCACCCGATATCCCTGTCTATCAGGAATAGGTGGAATCCCAGGGGTGTATTTTCTGTTCCCCATCCAGTTAACCAGGTTGCGCTTAGAGAGGGTTAATGAGGTACTCTGTTTGACGTGTAGAGGGAGTATTCCACAGAAGAGGGAGTCTCCAGGAAACAAATCTGTCCAGCCAACACAAAGCTAGGTTGAGGTAGAACATGCAGGTTACTCGTGTGGAGCTTGACTTGTGGGTATGCAGCACTCCCATTAAGGTGGGATCTGAGATTGCTTTGTATGGACAGAGAGAGGCCACCTCTGAAAAGTCTGTATGAGACTGAGTAGAGGGACAGGGCTTTAGCCTGTGTTAGGTAGATGCTTGAAGCCCTGGATTTTCCTGATGAGGAACCTCTGTAGTCTCTCCAAGCTGCTGCATGTGCTTTGTGAGGTACATACTGAAAGAATAATGGGTCTTATAAGGGAAGAATACAAGGATGTTATGACCTCCTTGTCCCTGGATGAGATACCCTTTCTAATGACATGGGCCATGTAGAAAGCTTTCCCTACAAAGGGGGCAATATGGTGGTAAAAAGTCAGTTTGTTCTCAACCTGGGTATCCAATTCCCTCACGAATGACTGCGTGCTTAGGACCATGTTATTAACTCATGACGTCCGAGTGACGCCTCTAAGCATCAAATACTGCTTGTTCATATTTGCATCAATAATTCCAAAACCATGCTGTGTATAAAGTTTTAAAAGATTTAATCTTAAAGCTTTCACAATGGCAAACTGCACTGATATTGGATTTCTCTGTCTAGTGCAGGTAAAGAGCAACTGTTGTTTTGATAATATTAATTTATATAGATATAATTTTCACATTTTTCTAAATATCTCAACACCCAAGTAATACAACTCCTTAATCTCTTATGAAACCTCTCAGCTAGATGAACAAAATGCTGCTGACAGTATGTGTGTAATTTGAATGTTTGCGGAGATATTGTAAGTTGTTTACAAAACATTACAAATGTAATACTTACTGTGACTTATAAAATTCAGTTTAAGACCTAGAACATAAATACTACCATTATAAAATAACTTGTGCTGAAGGGTTTGCTATTTCTACTTCTTTCATAATCCCTCTGGTTCCAGAGATATCCACATTTGTTTGAAATGTGAGGATATAATTTGATTCTGCGAAAAGGCTGAGGCTCCGCTCATTGGAAGCTACAGTGTGAACTTCCTGAGCTCCACTGGAGTGAATTAATGTGGTAATTTGTGGGGATGATGATGCATTTTTTGGCATTCAGTTTGAGGCCATGTTTCTGGGACCAGTCATCTGTTTGAGTGAGACCTTAAAGTATGTCCACATCACTAGGGGAACTAATGACAACCCTCAGCTTGCAGTTATCTGCAAACTTGGTCAGCCATAGCCCACTGGTTTTGAACTGCACCTCAGAAAAGTATATCACAAAGAGAGGCCCCAAGACCGATCACTGGGATGCACCACTCATTACAGGTCTACTGCTTGAGATGGGTTCCGTCAGTGAGCTAGTTTGCTACCCATCTGGTAATGTACAGATTGATGCCTAGTTGAGAGACTTTAACTGTTATCCCACAGTGGGGCACAGTATCGAAGGCTTTGGCCTGGTCAAGGTAGGCAGTGTGCACAGTCTTCCCTTCATACATGGTTTTGGTGACTAAATAAAGTCAACCAAATTTAATAGACATGACCCCTCCTGGAGGAAAACAAACTGTACGGGATAGAGTGTTTGAAGGATGCCAATGTCCTCTTAAATGAGGTCCATAATATTCCATTCCATGGCCTTGCAGACCAGGATAGTTAGGCTGATGGGTCTATACCCTTTTGGATGGGTAGAAGCTCCACCTTTAAGCAAAGGTATGACTGTGACTGTCGTCCACTCAGGTGGGACGAAGCCGGTAATCGGGTTCTGGCTGAGTAGGGTGGCTAATGGTGCTGCAAGTTCCTGCCCGAGTTCATGTAGGATGCAGCCTGGGATGTTATCGGGTCCCACTGAGGCTGTATTTTTTGCCTTTGAGAGGGCAGTGATGACTTGCTCCCTAGAGATAAGGGGAGGGGGTCAGGTGCTGGGGATGTCCTGATTTACTGAAGGGGGGCAGACAGGGGTGAGGTTTTCACCGAAACAGTCTGCCAGCAGGTTGGCTATATCTACGGCGTTTGTTTATGTGGTGTCCTTGACCACCACTTCTGAGCAGATCTGAATGCTTCCTTGGAGACTGCGGACATATGTGAAGAAGGCCTTATGATTTTCTTTAGTAGACGTGGCCAGTTTGGACTTGAAGTTTGCTTTGGAGGATTTCACTAGTGGTCTTATTTGCTTGTTCAGGCTACGGAGAGATTGCTTCCAATTAGGCACCTTCTCCTTCTTGGTCCTGGACCGCAATTTTTTTCCTTTTAGAACAGAGTTTATTTATTCCAGATGTCCAACCAAACAGGTTTACTCTTTCCTTGAGGAAAAGGATGATTTTGTCCTGTGTGATATTCCTGATTCCATGCAGCTATATAAATGCTCATATGGTACTTTGGTGTAGGTTTGGACGTATGTGCATGGGTAGTCCTTATCAACCGGTTAAGAAAAAAGGGGGAGAAGTAACTGAAGGGGGGGGTGCTATTACTAAGCAGTTCACCTGTGGGCTGTTTGATTCAAACTCAGCACAATTTAAAGCTCTTCAGTTCCAGAGCTCCGACTCCTCCCTACCTATAATGCCCTGGTTTCTACCTCAACACCTCAAACTGAGTTTGCCCTCTGTAAAAGTAATATTCCAAAGCACAATCATGCTATTTGCTAGTGAATTAACTCCCATGGTGGCTCATTTTTAAGTGATATGAAAAAAGACATGATATAGTTATATGACACAGGCAGTAATGACTGCCTACTGACGGGAATGCCAATGTCAACCGGTCCTCAGAGGCTTGTGAGAATTTGGTAGGGGGTAGGAGGGAGGGATGTTGAACTGGATGAAAATCAGATCACATGGATCTAATCTTTATAGGAAGTACAAAACCTTCATAACCAATATTGTCTGTTTTCATCTGATTCAACTGCAGGACAAATTCCCAAGCACACAGATCTGGGTGGTATCAAGAAAAGGCACTCCTGAGAATGGTGGAGTCAAAGGATAAGCAAGACCTAGACTTCATCCAGCTTATAACGTGACACATGTGAACTGCTGAACAAGTAGCAACTGCACAGACATAATGAATAGTAAACCTAATAGCAAAGGCTTTAGAAGTGGCCACAGCCCCTGTGGAATGATACTTGGGCTTAGATTTTAAGGACAGACCCTTATTATTAAACATAGAATACAATCAGATATCTGTCTAAACAGAGTAACCATAGAAAAGTACAGTTTTGTACCTACCATAAATGTAGATGTTCGAAGATCCACATTGCTGCAGTCCTAACACTTGGGGTAGTCCGCTGTCCCAGTCGGCCCGAATACCAAAGTATAAGGCTGACGTCGGTCAAGGCGCATTATTCTGACGTCAGGACGTCAGGGTACAAATGCGCATGACCGACGTCATATCCTCAGTCTTTTCTTGCCCCAGATGTCAGAAGACCCTAAAAAGATAAGGCCAAAACCAAAAAACACCAAACACTCCTGTACCAAATATATGTACAATATATACAAATTTACAAAAGTACAACCCCACCCACACAACCACCCCTAAACACAGAGGGGAAGGAGGGAGGGTAAATTGGACTGCAGCAATGTGGATCTTGAACATCTACATTTATGGTAGGTACAAAACTGTACTATGTTCTTCATCTCACATTGCTGCAGTCCTAACACTTGGGTAGAATCCCAAAGCAGAGGTAAGGGAGGCTGGCAAATCATAAAGAAGCAGGAGCTGTCAACATGCCCTGCAAAATAGCCGTGGCAAAACCAGCCCTAGATTTAGAGTAGAGAGGAAGGTGGTAATGCTTAGAGAAAGTATGCACTGAACTCCAAGTAGCTGCCTCCAAAATATCCTTAGTTGCCACCCCTTAGAAATGCTGTTGAAGTGGCAGTAGCCCTAGTGGAATGAGGCCTAATCCCAGCTGGAATCTCCTTGCCATGATGGGAATAACAAAATGCAATGCAAAACCCAATCCACTTAGAAATAGTTTGTTTTGACACAGGCTTGCCCTGAGAACTCAAAGCAAAAGAAACAAACAACTGCTGAGACTGCCTAAAATCCTTAGTCCTGCTTAAATAATAACGCAACTGCCTGTGTACATCTAAAGTGTGCAAAATCTTTTCCCCTTATTTTGGGGATCTGCATAAAAAGTAGGCAAATGAATAGTTTGGTTTAAAGCCACACTAGAGACCACCTTAGGCATAAAGGAAGGATTAGTACGTAATGATACCCTATCCTTATGGAAAATCAAAAAAGGCTCAACCGACATAAGGGCCTGCAATTCAGAAACCCTTCTTGCAGAAGTAATGGCCAACAAAAAAGCAGTCTTCCATGACAAGTATTTCAATTCAGCAGTAGCCGCAGGCTCAAAAGGTTGTAGAGTAAGTTTCTCCAACACAAAATTGAGGTCCCAAGCAGGAGTAGGAGCTCTACGTGGGGGTCTTATATTCTTTGCCCCTCTAAGAAATTGCTTGAACAAAGGATGAGAAAACAATGGTGGGTCACAATCATAGTGAGCTGAAATTGCTGCAGCATGAATCTTAATGGAAGAGAAAGACAAACCTTTGTCCAATAACTCAGTAAGATATTGAAGAGCCACACTCAAATTAGGCTCAGAAACCTCCAAATCCTTTGCTGCACTCCAAAATAAAAATCTCTTCCATTTTTCTGCGTACACTTTCCTTGTACTAGGTCTTCTGGCTTCCATAATCACATTCAAAACTTGTTGAGGAAGTTGAGACCTGCTGTGGTTCAAAACAGAATATGCCAGGCTGTTAGATGAAGAGAGTGAAGCTTGACATTGAGTAGATGACCGTCCCTCTGAGACAATAGGTGTGGAATCAAAGGTAAAGGCCATGGAGGCTTCCTTACCAGACTCCTCAGTAATGGGTACCAGTGTTGCCGAGGCCAATCTGGAGCTATTAAAATCATCCTTGGCTTGTCTTGTCTGACCTTTAGGAGTACCTTTGGGAGGAGAGGCAGAGGTGGAAAGGCATACACATGAAGATTTTTCCAACTGAAAGAAAGAGCATCCACTTTCCAAGCTGTGTGATGAAACCTTTTCGGGCAAAACGTTGGCAGCTGGTGGTTTAGTAGAGAAGCGAACAGATCTATGTCTGGAGTTCCCCATGACACTGTCAATTTCCGAAATACATGAAGATCCAGTTTCCACTCGTGGGGATCCATGATTTGCCTGCTTAACACATCTGCTAAGGAGTTCTGTGCTCCCGGCAGAAACCTTGCCTGAAGATTTAGTTGCAAGCTGAGCGCAGTCTCCCACAAAATCATTGCTTGCCTGCATAGAGGATAAGAATGTGTTCCCCCTTGTTTGTTGATGTACCACATGACAGTTGTGTTGTCTGTTAGAATCAACACCTGCCCTGGAAGAAGTAACTCCTTGAAAGCCATTAATGCAAACTGGACTGCTAACATCTCCTTCATGTTGATATGTAGATGCTGTAGTCTGGCAGGCCACTTGTCTTGTATCCACTTTCCATTCAGATGAGCTCCCCAAGCTATGTCTGAGGCATCTGTCGTTAGAATCTGACTCGCCTCTGGCCGGGTCACAGAGAGTCCCTTGTTTAGGTGACATTCCTGAGCCCACCACAAAAATTCCTTTTGAATGCAAGGTATTATTTGAATGACAGTGTCCAAATCCTGGCAGTGCTGTGTCCATACATTTTGAGATACCATTGTAGCTTCCTCATATGCAGTTTGGCATTGGGAAGCACCAGAATACAAGATGCCATGAACCCTAAGGCTTGAAGGACTGTCCTTGCAGTCAGCCCGGACTGAAGAGATAGTTGATGGAAGTAAAGGGAAAGATTCTTTTGTTTGTCCGGGGTTAAAAGGCCATCTGGGTTGCTGTATTCAGTCTCACACCCAGAAAGCACATGTCTTGAGAGGGTACTAGACTGGACTTTATTTCGTTCACAGAATACCCCAGGCATCTTAGCACTGCTATCACATATTCCAAATGCTGAAAAGGTCTTCCTTTTCTTGAGCCAGAATCAGGCAGTCGTCCAAGTAAGGATAGATTTGTATTCCTTTTAGCCTGAAGTAAGCTATCACTGGAGCCAGAACTTTTGTGAATACTCTGGGCAGTAGATAAGCCAAAGGGCAATGCAGAGAACTGATAATGGAATTCCCAGCTCGAAAACGCAGATACTTCCTGCAACTTAGTCTGATAGGCACATGAAGGTAAGCCTCCTTGAGATCTAAAGTTACCATCCAGTGATCTTTTCCCAGCAGAGGTAAAAGCTGTTGTAACGTCAACATTTTGAACTTGGGAATGTCCAGATAAGTGTTGAGGATAGATAAATCCAAAATTGGTCTCCACGTGTTCCCCTTTTTGGTACTAGGAACAGGCGAGAATAAAATCCTAGGCCCCTTTCTGGCACAGGAACCGGCTGAATGGCCCCTATTTGGAGTAACAGAGAAATTTGCTTGTGAGCCTCTTTTCTTTGTAGAGGAGGAATGTCTGGCATGCCTTTGAAAGGAGGCAAGGTATGGAAATAAAACCTGTAACCGTGGTGAATGATATCCAATACCCATCTGTCTTGGGTAATTAAACTCCAATTTTCTTTGAAAAGTGCCAGCCTTCCTCCCAAAGGTGCTGCCAGACGAGAAGGCTCTGGCAGCTGAAAAGGCAGGTCATTGGGTCTGTTTACGAAAGGACTGACCCCTGCCCTCACCAGAAGACTGAGCAGGTGAACTCCCTGTTCTAGGCCTAAAAGAACCTTGAGCTCTGCCCCTACCACGTCTAGACCTACCCCTAGACTGGGAATCATAAGAAGGATATGTCCACCCCTTAGTAGGCCAATTTCTACTAAACTTGGAGGCTGAACCTGCAAAAAATCTTTAACAGTCTGCATAGACTTAGCCTTGTCCTCCATTTTCTTTAAAACTGCTTCCACAGGCGAACCAAACAACACATCAGATTGTAACGGAGCATCTAAAATCCTTGTCTTAACATGCTCAGCCAAATTCTGATCCCTCAGCCAGGCGTGCCTGCGAAGAACAGAACCAGTGGCAGCCACCCTCGAAGAGGCCTGTACAGCATCAAAACCACATTGCAAAGAATGCTTACCCACCTGTTCAGAAACATGAACTAAATCCTGCAACTCTTTACACTCAATACCTTCCGCCAGAGCATCCACCTTAGACTTCAATTGTGAAAGGAGATAATTTTGGTATTTTAACACGTGGAACTGGCAATTCAAAGCCCTCATGGCTAAAGTGGAAGAAGTATACACCTTCTTTCCCCATCTATCCAAAGCCCTTGCCTCTTTATCAGGAGGAACAGGATTTTTAACAACAGAAGCCTTAACACCTTTAGGCCCCTGAGAAACAGTTTCTGGGTCTGCCCTAGGACTCTTAAAAAGATACTTATGAGCTTCAGGCACCCTGTAATACCTATCCGGTTTAACTGGGGCAGGAGGCAAAGAATCAGGGTTCAGGGAAGCCTCTGCAAAAACATCTTCCACCACATCCAGAACAGGAGGTATAGCTAAAGGCCTATGCTGGGGTAGAAACAAAAATTCCCTAAGCCTTTTCCTGGAATCAGAGAAATCTTGACCTTCCCATTTAAAATGCTCCCTCATGGAATGAAGAGTCTCTGAAAAAGAAAAATCCTCAGGAGGAGAAGCCGAAGGAGTAGAATCATCTACATCAGAATCAGAATAAGGAGGATACTCCTGTAAGTCTTCAGCCGAAGACTCAGAAGCCTCCGAACACTGCTCAATCTCAAGCTCAGGTTCCACCCTAGGCCTCTTATCAGGAGGGGGCATAGAACCTCTAATCATAGTAATCAAATCTTCTGCCATTTTAAGCATATGTTTCTTAGGCAGAGACCCTGAAGAACTAGGAGAGACACCCACTGAAGTTAAACCTGGCCTGCCTCTCGAAGAAGCCTTGGAAACAGAAGGGGAGGGCCTAACCACCTTAGGAAGGGAGGGGAGAACAGCTACCTGAGAAGCCCCTTCTGCCTGGCCTACCTCCTGAGAGGACACATCTTGTAACAGTAAAGTCTCTCCCTGAGACTCCAAAGAAACTTCTGGCAGAACCTCCGGCTCCACCGAGCCCTCTAAAGAACCGACATCCGGGACAGACGGTTCTTCCAACCTAGGCTTTGCTGCTTTGTCCTTGCGCTTTTTTGACGAAGCGGGCGTCGGAGCATCCGACGGCATTTTATAATTACAACGCTTCCCAAAAACTAACCTGGCACAGTCTAATCTTCTCTTTATAGTGCGTTTGTTAAATCTAGCACAAGAGCGACATCCAACAACGTCGTGCTCAG
Organism: Protopterus annectens; assembly: GCF_019279795.1. Classification (NCBI taxonomy): domain Eukaryota; kingdom Metazoa; phylum Chordata; order Ceratodontiformes; family Protopteridae; genus Protopterus; species Protopterus annectens. Next base: position 356,944,138 of record NC_056747.1, on the reverse strand, counting down.
GCCCTAAGCAAGGTATACACAAGGTATGGTAATCCCTATGAGGTATCTGTTTCCCACAAGAAATACAGTTATTCACTTTTTCTGACATCCGGTTAAATACTGAGGCAAGAAAAAACAAAAATATTCCCCAACGGGGTACTTAGCCAACTTTGATTCGGTCTGAAACTCCGACTTCAGAAAATTTCAGAACGCCAACCTGCACTCGCAATACTGCTTCTGCATCGGACCATGCGGCAAAAAAGACTGAGGATATGACGTCGGTCATGCGCATTTGTACCCTGACGTCCTGACGTCAGAATAATGCGCCTTGACCGACGTCAGCCTTATACTTTGGTATTCGGGCCGACTGGGACAGCGGACTACCCCAAGTGTTAGGACTGCAGCAATGTGAGATGAAGAACATCTGCCTTGCACAGTTTTCGTTTGGAAAATGCTACAAAGAGTTGGTCAGACTTTCTGGCAGGCTTAGTTCTATGAAGATAAATTCTAAGCTGGCAGTGGACATCTAGCATATGAAGCATGCACTTGCCTTTATTAGAGAATCATTGGAAAAAATGGTGGCTGTATGTCATTTAAATTTTTGATGCCACCAAAGGAAAAAAGGACGCATTAGTTCTCAGTAAAACCCTGTCCTTAAGAAAAAAGGAAATATGGAGGTTTGCAGGATAGCATTTGCATCTGTATGATATGCTCAGCTAAAGTGACAGCTACCAGAAAAAAATGTTTTCCAAGAAATTTTAAATCCACTGATGCTGCTGGTTCAAATCGAGATGGAATCAATGAGTACAAGACGAAAAGTAATGTCCCAAGAAGGAGTTGGATCTCTGACTGGGAGACAAATAGAAAAGTTCTCATTAATTAAACTTTAAAAATCCTCAAAGGGGGGTGCAGAAGCCTTATTCTTGACCTATATGAAAACTAGAGAAGGCTGCTAACTGAACGTCAATAGTTAGAATAACTAAGCCCGTTGATACAAAATTCTGATAAAAACTCTAGAATGGAGAGAACAAAAGGTGAAAAGGAATCTAGGACAATTGGATGATCCCTAACATAGAACCTTTTCGATTTACTATGGTACATTTTGGTAGTGGCATGTTTTGGAGATGCTAATAAGATCCGAACTACTGACTGGGAAAATCCTGGCATCTCTTGCTAAAGTCAGAATTGGAGGAACCGAGCAGTTAATTTCAGGCTTTCTGGTCCAGGGGAGCTAATCTAGACTGGTGAGTTAATAACATCTAGGTACTATCCAGTTTCCATTGAGAATGTTCTAGAATAGGGAACCGGAATGGAAATGATGCCTGCAGAGTCCAAAAAGGGGCAATGAGGATCACCATGGCCTTGAACATTTCTTTTTTCTGTATAAACCAGTTCATTAGAAGCAACAGGGAAAAGCATATAAGAAGCCAGGGGGTCAATTATGGACCACATCACCCCTTTGTGACTGTCCTGCTGAGGGATTATGGCAAATAACTGTTGCAGTTGTGGTTTAAATGAGATCCAAAAAAATCAGAGCAAGGTTGGCCCCAGCGACTGAAGATCAAGTTTGTCCCGGTTAGATTAAGGGACCAATCGTGAGGCATTAGGGGTACATATGCTCAAACTGTCACAGCTAGAACAATGAATGACACTGGGATATGCATTGCTATTATAAAGCAGTATGAAGACATAGTCCATTGCCAGACTCTTATGGCTTTGCAGCATAAGGAGTATGAATGGGTTCCTCCCTGTGTTAACGTACCAGACTAATGACACTGGCTGTCTGCACCACAATCACTCCTCTGAGGAGACTTGTCTTAAAAAGCCTGCAACACAAGTAAGACCGCTCTCCTCTCCAGAAGACTGATGCGAAGGTGGACATGTATAGAGGTCAATGTGCCCTGGATAGTCTTCCCTTTGAAATGGCCACTCCATCCAAGAAGGGAAGCATCCTTCTTAACTACCACCACTGGGGAGATTTCATTTACAATGGCTGTCCGACTAATACTGAAGATTCTCCACCAGGATACCTGCAAAAATTAGAGCAAGTCTTTCCTTAGAGTAGAATGGATAGAGCCTTTGGGAGCACTGCAGCATTTAAGTCCACTACAGAACCCTCATACAGAATCTAGCAAATGGGATTATGAGAATTGTGGATGCTTTAAGACCAAAGAGGTGAAAGATCACCCTTGCTAGTGAACATGGGAGGTGAAGAACCTGAGCTGCAATGAGACAGAGACAAAGAACCTTGGGGGCATCAGAAGACTATCTGCAAGGTTGTGTCCAGGTGGCAGTGGATAAATTCTACATCTAATGCAATGGTGTAAGCTGGCTTTTGGAAATGTGAACTACAATGCCTAGATCCAACATCAGTTAAAGCAAAAGGTCTGGGCGGTGCAAAAAAAGAACTGTTGAAGCAACGAAGAGCCAATCATCAAAATAATAGAAAACATGAATCCCTAGTAGGCGCAGATACACTGCTACCATTGCCATAACTTTGGTGAGCATCCAGGAGGCTGTGGCGAGTCCAAAGCACAGAACTCTGAACTGATAGTGACTGGCTCCCAGTAAGAAATGGAGAAATCTTCTCAAACACCTCTCTATCTAAACATGACAGTGTGAATCAGAGAGATCTACGGAGCACATCCAATCATCCTTCAATAAAGGAAAAATGGACTGGAGCTTGAGCATCCATAATTTTGTCTGCTTGACATATTGATTCAAATGACTCGGGTCCAGAACAGGTCTGAAAGTCCACTGTCTTCTTGGGTACTAAAAAAACATGAATAGACACCAGATTCTATCTGGTCTACTGAGACTGACTTAATGACTCTTCTACTAGCTTAGAAATTTCTGCTGTCTTAAGCTCCTGCTGACTAGGTGGAAAATTGGGAACTTTCTGTTTTCACAAGTATAAAGGTAAGGCAGTACACAGTAACCTCTGGTGATGTTTAGCACCCATAAATTTGTGACTGTTTTGCCAGGCTTGCTGGTGCAGAGATGAGCATCCCCCAACTGCCTCCAAAGTGCAGCAGTCAGGCAACCTTTCAAGGATGCTGAAAGGGCTTTTTGGAGAATGGCCTACACAAAAGCCCTGGCTCTACAGTATGCCTCTGACTCTAGGGTGACGTGCATTATTACTGCCTCATTCTCTGCCATGAAGGGGGTCTATTGCCACAAGTTTCCTGAAAATTACTCTGACTTCTTGAACCACATCCACTTCCCAGCTCACTGATACCTAAAGTAAGATCTCAGAGACGTGGAGAAGCGGATGCCTACTGCAGAAAGTCTTACCATCATGACAACTCCTGGCAAGTTTCTTTTACGTTAGGTCCAAAGTGGACTTAAAGGGGACATTGTGGAAAGTTTCATAACATCCTTCATCAACATCACAAAGGCCCATCCAGGGATGACAGAGAATGGAAATGCCAGTACCTGCAGCCCTAGCCGCACCCATCAGCTGTGTTCGAAAGTATACATGGCCAGAATGGAGGAAGAATGGAAGATGGACAGTTGGAGTCCATTGCCTTCTGGACATTCACTTGCAGAACATCTAAAACACTTGGATATTTCCTTCCTTCAGTCAAGTCTGAAATCTGGTACATGTCAAAGTTCGCTGAAGCAAACATCTATTACCCAAAAAACACCCTAGAAGCCTCATTAGAGGGACGGACTCTTAAGACAGTTCCTTCTTTGTGGCTGCCACTACAACCATTGTATGTACAGGAAAACTCTTCCTTTAATATTTCCAGTCTTCAGTGATGGAGAGGACTCCTCACGCCAGCTGAACCATCAAATCAATGAGCGAGTCATCACATGGTACCACCCAGGAGGAATTTCAGCCGGAGCCAAAGGCTTTCAGGGACAATGACTAGCCAGGAAAAGGACCAACTGTGGACCAACTCCCTCTCTGTTTCTTCAATTCCAGAATTTCACCAAAGCTGAGGTCTTCAGAGGGAAATCTTGGGGAGCCCTCACCTTCATCCAAGTCAGTGTCTTCAATGACAGACTCTGAGGAAGAAAGTTTACATGCTTCCATCTGCACATCCGTTTCCTATGAAGTGGCTAAGGGGAAGAATCAGAGGCTTCGGAATCAGACTGGGAGATAAAAAGCATGTTGCCTGGGAAACCTGTGGGACCGACCATCACTGTCGGACAGAAAAATGAGAAACAGAAGCTGACTCCAGTTGGAGTTCGGATGGAACCGATTTAAGAGAGCACCTTTTTCCTCAAACTCAAAAGACTCTGCAAGAAAAGTCTCAAAAGCTGAAAAGCCATTGGCTCTTCAGACATGAGAGAAATGCCAGAATTGATGGATCTCTCAACCCTGAAGTACACCAAGCACCAAGACGAGAGACTGCATGAAAATCTCCCTTGAGTTTCGATGTCAAAACTTAGGCTTCGAGACAGTCTGACCCAAAAGCGGTAGGGAAACTGTCAAAGTCACCTGGAATATCAAAAGTCCAGCAAACATGCTCCAAGGAAAACTGGGTCCATTGCTACTGGTGTCAACAGGTGGAATGCTTCCAAATAAGAAAACAGACGAGGATTGGAGGAACCTTACTTGGTATGTTACTAAAGGAAGGTACCAACAAAACCCCTAAGCTGTATAAGCATTCTGAGAAATACTGATATTCTATTCAACATCCTGTTTGGTTAGACTCCTCAAAAACTGGAACAATAACAGTGATGGTGGTCTGGAGAACCTCTTATCCTGTAGAATTTGAGACTACACTTTGGAGCGGACTTGTTCTGGGAAAAAATGGGATTGAGCAGATAATGCTTTGTACAGAGCGAGAGTTGGCTCCTAGTGTCTAGGTAGTTTCGGATCAAATTTTGAAGACCGAGAGGGATCCGGAGATCTCTTAAAGGGACTTTGCAGAATCTTCAGTTTCTTTTTCTTTTCACTTTTTCCTTGGCCTTGCTCTGCTAGATTCCTTTACATCCCTATCCACATTCTTTCTCAATGCTTTTTTTTTTTTTTTTTTTTTTGTTAAAGTGGTGGTGGATGATAAAGCAAAAGTGGCAGGCATCCCTGGGGGGACCTTTGACGAGTCTTGTTTGTAAGGCTTTAGCACTGAATGAAGGGCAAGTCCGATTTGCAGTATCCAAATGGGCAGGCCCTAAACAGTAAACGCAGAGTGTGTGGGTCCAAAGGAGGTAGCCTGTGGCCACATACAGCACTTTATGAAGCCCTGACGGTCAGCCATGACAAAAAGATAATCCACACACAAACGCAAAGTAATAACGGCTGCACGTAAGCAACTACCTAAAACTGCTCTAAATAGCTAAGGGAACACTAACAGTTTGACACAATTTTAAAACAAGTTTAACAGTAAGAACATTACCTACTTAACCCAAGAACTCTTATTGAATCATGACTATAGCAAACTCAACCTATACCAAATGCAGAATAAAAAAAAAACAACACAACAAACTACAAGGGTAACCACTACCCAATAAATAAAGCAAAAAGTACAGTTTTGTACCTACCATAAATGTAGATGTTAGAGGATCTACATTGCTGCAGTCATAACCTGTGGGTAGTCCGCTGTCCTCGGTCGGCCCGAATACCAAAGAGCTAGTCTGGCATCGGTCATAGTCGCTCAGAGCTGACGTCAGTACGTAGTAGTATTTAAGCGCATGATCAACGCCATATCCTCAGTCTTTCTTGCCCCAGATGTCAGAAGGCCTAGAATTGAAAGGCCAGAGCCAAAATAGTAAACACTCAACCACCACCAGTGTGGAAATAAAGAATATCCCCAAAAAAACACAGCAACCCCAAACTATAGAGGGGAAGGAGGGAGGGATAATAGGACTGCAGCAATGTAGATCCTCGAACATCTACATTTATGGTAGGTACAAAACTGTACTATGTTCTTCGTCTTGCATTGCTGCAGTCATAACCTGTGGGAAGAATCCCAAAGCTAAGGAAAAGGGAGGCTGGCAAACTAAATGGCATTAGGAGCTGCTAACATGCCCTGTAAAACTGCAGTGGCAATCCCAGCCCTGGACTTGGAATAAAGAGGGAGATGGTAATGCTTAGTAAAAGTGTGTACTGAACTCCAAGTAGCTGCCTCCAAAATATCCTTAGTAGCTACACCCCTCAAAAAGCAGTAGATGTGGCAGTAGCCCTAGTAGAATGAGGTCTGAACCCAGCAGGAACATTGACCAATCCACTTTGAAATAGTCTGCTTTGAAACAGCTTTCCCTTGTGAACCCAAAGCAAAAGAACAAATAACTGTTGAGTCTGTCTGAACTCCTTAGTTCTGCTCAAATAGTAACGTAACTGCCTGTGAATATCCAAAGAATGCAAAACTTTTTCCCCCTTATTTTGGGGATTAGCATAAAAAGTAGGCAAATGAATAGACTGGTTCAAGGCCACATTAGAAATCACTTTAGGCATAAAAGTAGGGTTAGTACGCAAAGAAACTCTATCCTTATGGAATATCAGAAAGGGTTCAACTGCCATGAGTGCCTGCAATTCAGATAACCTCCTAGCAGAAGTAATGGCCAACAAAAAAGCAGTCTTCCAAGACAAAAACTTCAACTCGCATGTAGCTGCAGGTTCAAAAGGAGGTAAAGTAAGCTTCTCCAACACAAAATTGAGATCCCAGGAAGGAGTAGGAGCTCTACGTGGGGGTCTTATATTTTTTGCCCCTCTAAGAAATTGTTTGAACAAAGGGTGAGAAAATAAAGGAGGGTCACAATCATAGTGAGCAGAAATGGCTGCAGCATGAACCTTCACAGAAGAAAATGACAAACCCTTGTCCAGTAATTCAGTAAGATACTGTAGTGCAAAACTCAAATTAGGTACTGAAACATCAAAGCCCTTTGCTGTGCTCCAAAGAAAAAATCTCTTCAATTTATCAGCATAAACTTTTCGAGTACTAGGCCGCCTGGCTTCCAAAATGACATTTAAAACATGTTGAGGAAGCTGAGACCCCACTGGCTCCAATACAGAATACGCCAGGCTGTTAGATGCAGGGACTGCACCCTGACATTGAGAAAATGATTGTTTGACTGGGATAACAAATGAGGAATCTGTGGCAAAGGCCAAGGAGGCTCCTGAATTAAACTCCTCAGCAGAGGATACCAATGCTGACGTGGCCAATCTGGTGCTATTAGAATCATGCAAGGCCTGTCCCGCCTGACTTCCAAGAGTACCTTGGGAAGAAGAGGCAGAGGGGGTAAGCATAGACGTGAAGGCTGTTCCAACTGAAAGATAGAGCATCCACTTTCCAAGCATTTGGGTGGAACATCTTTGTGCAAAATTTTGGCAGTTGAAAATTCAGTGGAGAAGCGAACAGATCTATGTCTGGAGTTCCCCAAGCCACGGTCAATTGTTTGAATACCTGAGGATCCAGTTTCCACTCGTGGGGATCTACAATTTGCCTGCTCAATACATCTGCTAGGGAGTTCTGTGCTCCTGGCAGAAACCATGCTTGAAGACTGATTTGCAAACTCAGAGCAGTCTCCCACAAAATCATTGCTTGCCTGCACAGAGGGTAGGAATGGGTTCCCCCCTGCTTGTTGATGTACCACATGACTGTTGAGTTGTCTGTCTGAATCAACACCTGTCTCGGCTGAAGTAGGTCCTTGAAGGCTATCAAAGCAAATTGGACTGCTAACATTTCCTTCATGTTGATATGCAAATGTAGTAGTTTGGGAGGCCACATGTCTTGTATCCATTTCCCATTGAAGTGTGCTCCCCAAGCCAAGTCCGAGGCATCCGTCGTTAGGATCTGACTCGCCTCCGGTCGGGCCACAGAGAGTCTCTTGTTTAGGTGACATTCCTGAGCCCACCACAAGAATTCCTTCTGGATGCACGGTATAATCCGAATGACAGTGTTCAAATCGTGGCAGTGTTGAGTCCACACACTTTTGAGATACCATTGTAGCTTCCTCATATGCAGTTTGGCATTGGGAAGTACAAGAATGCAAGATGCCATGAACCCCAAGGCTTGAAGGACTGTCCTTGCAGTCAGCCTGGACATTACTGATAACTACTGGAAGTATAGATGAAGAGTTCTTTGTTTGTCCGGGGTCAGAAATGCCATCTGAGAAACTGTATTCAGTCTCACACTCAGAAAGCACATGTCCTGAGAGGGCACTAGACTGGACTTTATTTCGTTCACAGAATACCCTAGGCACCTTAAAACTGCCATTACATACTGTAGATGTTGAAGTAACTTGTCTTTGTCTTGAGCAAGAATCAGGCAATCGTCCAGATAAGGATAAATTTGTATTCCTCTCTGTCTGAAGAAAGCAATTACCGGAGCCAGGACTTTTGTGAATACCCTGGGCGCAGTACATAAACCAAAGGGCAATGCAGAGAACTGATAATGAGAAGTACCAGCCCGAAATCTCAGGAATCTCCTGCAGCTGGGCCTGATAGGGATGTGAAGATAGGCCTCTTTGAGATCCAGGATTACCATCCAGTGATCTTTGCCTAGCATAGGCAGAAGTTGTTGCAATGTTAACATCTTGAACTTTGGAATGTCTAGGTAGGTATTGAGAATGGACAAATCCAGAATCGGCCTCCAAGTGCTTCCTATCTTTGGCACTAGGAATAGACGGGAATAAAATCCTAGGCCTACTTCTGACGGAGGGACCACCTGAATTGCCCCCATCTGCAAAAGCAAAGAAATTTGTTCCCGAGCCTCCAGCCTTTGCTGGGGAGGCACATCCGGCATGCCTTGGAAAGGAGGAAAAGTGTGAAAATAAAACTTGTAACCTCGATTTATTATATCCAACACCCATTTGTCCTGGGTGACCAAATGCCAGTTTTGTTTGAAAAGTCCCAACTTTCCTCCTAGAGGAGCTGCCAGTAAAGAAGGGTCTGGCAGCTGAAGATACAGGTCATTGGGTCTGTTTACGAAAGGGCTGACCCCTGCCCTCACCAGAAGACTGTGCAGGAGAACTCCAAGTCCTAGGTCTGAAAGAACCCTGAGAGTGAGCCCTGCCTCTACCACGTCTAGACCTGCCCTTAGACTGATAGTCCGAAGAAGGATAACACCATCCCCTAGCAGGCCAATTCCTACTAAACTTAGGGGGCTGCACCTGCAGAAAATCCTTGACCGTCTGCATAGACTTAGCCTTATCTTCCATCTTTTTCAAAACTGATTCCACAGGAGGACCAAAAAGCACTTCAGATTGAAGAGGAGCATCCAAAATCCAAGCTTTAACATGTTCTGACAAATTTTGATCTTTAAGCCAGGCGTGTCTACGAATAACTGAACCTGTAGCCGCCACCCTGGAAGAAGCCTGAAGAGCATCGAAACCACACTGCAAAGAATGTTTGCCAACTTGATCTGATGCATGAACCAACTCCTGGAGCTCCTTGCACTCTATACCCTCAGATAAAGCATCCACCTTAGATTTCAATTGGCCTAACAAAAAGTACTGATACTTCAGCATATGAAATTGGCAATTCAAAGCCCTCATAGCTAACGTAGAGGAGGTGTACACTTTTTTCCCCCACCTATCTAACGCTCTGGAATCTTTATCCAAAGGAACTGGATTCTTAGCCACAGAAGCCCTAACACCCTTTGGACCTTGAATAATAGTTTCGGGATCAGCTCTAGGCCTCCTGTACAAATACTTATGAGCTTCTGGAACTCTGTAATACCTGTCTGGCTTAACAGGGGCAGGAGGCAAAGAATCAGGATTAAGGGAAGATTCAGCGAAAACATCCTGAACAACATCTAAGACAGGAGGAATAGCCAAGGGCCAATGCCGAGGCAAAAACAAAAATTCCCTAAGCCTTTTCCGAGAATCTGAAAAATCCTGACCTTCCAACTTGAAATGTTCCCTCATGGAATGTAAGGTCTCAGAAAAAGAAAAATCCTCTGGAGGGGAAGCAGAAGGACAGGAGTCCTCTGCATCCGAATCTGAATAGGAAGGGAAATCCTGAATTTCTTCAGCTGAGGAATCAGTAGTCTGAAGAATGATCCATTCCCTCTAAATCTGCCTCCACCCTAGGCCTCTTCTCTGGGGGGGGGGCATAGAACCCCTGATCAAAGTAATCAAGTCCTCTGCCATTTTCAACATATGCTTTTTAGGAACAGGGGCTGGAGAGCTAGAACTATGACCAGGGCCAACAAGACCAGGTTTGGCCTTAGCATGGCCTTTAGCCACTGAAGTAGAAGGCCTAATAACCTTTTGTAAAGATGGAACCACAGACACCCGAGAAGCACCCTCAGCCTGGCCTACCTCCGGAGAGGCCAACTCCTGCAAAAGTAAAGGTTCCCCCTGGGATTCAGCCAAACCCTCTGCAGGATCCACAGATTCAACCGGAGGCTCTGTAGAACCGGCGTCCGCAACGGACGACTCATCCGGTTTAGACCTCAAAGATTTGTCTTTACGCTTTTTAGCGGTAGCGGGCGGAGGATCCGGCGGCATGTTATAGTTACACCGCTTACCGAAAACAAGCCTGGCACAATCTAATCTCCGTTTAATGGTGCGCTTATTAAATCTAGCACAAAAGCGACACCCGACCACGTGCTCAGGCCCTAAGCAAGGAATACAGAAAGAATGATAATCCCTATGAGGTATCTGTTTCCCACAAGAAATGCAATTATTAACTTTTTCTGACATCCGGATAACTGAGGCAAGAAAAGACAAAAATTTCCCCAACGGGGTACTTAGCCCAACTTGGTCTTCAGTCTGAAACTCGATAAATGAAAATTTCAGAACGCCGAACGGCACTTGCAAACGCTGCTTCTGCTTAGGACCACGCGGCAAGAAAGACTGGGGATATGGCGTCGGTCATGCGCTTAAGTACTACTACGTACTGACGTCAGCTCTAAGCGACTATGACCGACGCCAGACTAGCTCTTTGGTATTCGGGCTGACAGCGGACTACCCACAGGTTATGACTGCAGCAATGTGAGACGAAGAAAATCTAGAGGGGGAAAGCCATACGGGTAAGATTGGAGATTTTAAAAACTAGCGGCAAAGGATACCTGAAGATGGAGCCCACAGATACCCAAGTGAACAGTTCAGGTTCAAGATCTGAATCAGTAAGACCAGGGAAGTATGGGTAGGGGAGGAGTCAGAGCCCTTGAAACAAAACGTGTCAAATTCAGTGAGTAGGACCGATCCGACAACCCACAGTTATATTAGACAACAACAGACAACACTGGATTGCGCATTAAAAGCCTCCACCCCCATGGAAACACAAAAACTGAAATTAAAACTGTTAAATATACAAACATATATTCGTATACATGTAACACAGATGCAAAGGCTCCCAAACAAAAAATGGGAAGGCAAAAAAATGTCCAGCTACTATAAAGCAAGAAAGTCTGTTTAATTATTTCTTCTTCTTTAAGCTGTTCCCGTTAGGGGTCGCCACAGCAGATCATCCGTTTCCATTTCTTCCTGTCCTCTGCATCAAGCTCTTTCACACCAACTGCCTGCATGTCCTCTCTCACTACATCCATAAACCTTATCTTAGGCCTTCCTCTTTTCCTCTTACCTGGCAGCTCCATCCTTAGCATCCTTTTCCCAATATACCCAGCATCCCTCCTAAGCACATGTCCAAACCAACGAAATCTCGCCTCTCTTGATCTGTCTACAAACTGTCCAACCTGAGCTGACCCTCTAACATACGGATTCCTAATCCTGTCCATCCTAGTTGCACACAGTGCAAATCTTAACATCTTTAACCCTGCCACATCCAGCTCAGACTCCTGCCTTTTCGTCAATGCCACCGTCTACAACCCACATTACATAGCTGGCCTCACTACCCTCTTGTAGACCTTCCCTTTCACTCTTACCAGTCTGTCACAAAATCACTCGACACTCTTCTCCACCCATTCCACCCTGCCTGCACTCTTCTACACCTCCCTTCCACACTCACCATTACTTAGAGCTGTTGATCCCAAGTACTTACACTCATCCACCTTTACCAACTCTACTCCCTGCATCCTCACCATTCCTCAACCCTCCATCTCATTTACACACATTCTGTTTTAGCCCTGCTGACCTTCATTCCTCTCCTCTCTAAAGCATATCTCCACCTCTCCAGGGTCTCCTCAACCCTGGTTCCTACTCGCTACATATCGCAATGTCATCTGCAAACATCATAGTCCACAGGGCCTCCTGTCTGATCTCATCTATCAACCTGTCCATCACAACTGCAAACAAGAAAGGGCTCAGAGCTGATACTTGATGTAATCCCACCTCCAGCTTAAATGTATCGGTCACTCCCACTGCAGTCCTCACCAATGTCACACTACCCTGGTACATATCCTGTACCACTCTTACATACTTCTCTGCCACTCCCGACTTCCTCATATAATAAACACAACTCCTCTCTAGGCACCCTGTCATATGCTTTCTCCAAGTCCACAAAGACGCAATGCAACTCCTTCTGACCTTCTCTGTACTTCAAAAACACTCTCAGAGCAAATATTGCATCTGTAGTGCTCTTTCCTGGCATGAAACCACACTGCTGATCACTAATCCTCACCTCCCTTCTAATCCTAGCTTCCACAACACTAATCCTCACCTCCCTTCTAATCCTAGCTTCCACAACTCTATCAGATAACTTCAAGCTGTGACTGAATAATTTTACCCCTCTGTAGTTACTGCAGCTCTGCACATCACCCTTATTCTTAAAGATAGGTACCAAAACACTTTCTATTCCACTTCTCAGGCATCCTCTGTCTTTGCAAAATTTCATTAAACAATCTGGTTAAAAATTCCACTGCCAATTCTCCCAAGCACCTCCATGCTTCCACTGGTAGGTCATCTGGGCCAACAGCCTTTCCATTCTTCATCCTCTTCATAGCCGTCCTTACTTCTTCCTTGCTAATCTGTTTCACTTCCTGATTCATTATCCCCACATCATCCAA